>NC_068449.1:42217318-42282318 GCF_023373465.1 Oncorhynchus keta | reverse complement strand
CCTGCCAAAGTGATGCTGCCCAGGGACGACCACGAATCCAGGATGCGCTGCTCCACGGCCGTCAGCCGGTTGGCGTCCAGCATGAGGGCCTTGAGGTTGGGCACGCTCTCGAAGACGTGCGGCTCGATGTATGCGATCTCATTGGCCGATAGGTCGATCTTCTCCAGGAAGGGCCAGGTCCAGTCCAGGGTGCTGACCACAACGGTAGCTCGGTTGTTGCGCATGTAGAGCGTGCGCAGTGAGATGAGGCGGGGGAAGTGGGCCAGGTTGACTTTGACCAGCTCATTGTGCTCCAGGTGCAGCTCGGTGAGCTTGAAGAGCCCGGCGAAGGAGTTCCGCGCCAGGCTCTGAAGCTGGTTGTAGCCCAGGTCCAGGAACTGCATGCTCCGGCAGTCCTGGAAGATCCTCACTGGGACAAACTTGAGGGCGTTGTAGCGCAAATGCAAATTGGTTAGCTTCCTCAGGCCGTGGAACAGGTCGGGTTCCAGCGCCTGCAGCCTGTTGTATGATAGGTCCAGGATGCGTAGGTTGGGGAGGGGCCTGAAAGTGCCATTGGGCAGGCTCTCGATATGGTTGGTGCTCAGGTCGAGTTCCTTGACTCGGCGCAGCCTGTCAAAGGTGCCCTCCTCCACCACGTCGATGTTGTTATGATCCAAGTAGAGCCAGGTGAGCTGCGACAGGCCAGCGAAGTGGCCCTCGCGCAACTCTGTGAGGTTGTTCTCGCGCATGGACAGGCCCAGGGCGCTGCTCAGGTTGCGTGGAACGTCGGTGAGATTGAGCCCCTCGCAGTAGAGCAGCTTGCTGTCGCAGCGGCATAACCGTGGGCAGACGCCCTCCACCGAGGGGACCATTTTGAGCATGATGCCCAGCGAGCACCACAGCAACAGTATCAACCCAGGGGGCTTCCTCAGGGGCCACTTTAGGTACAAACCAATTAGAAGGAAATCCATCAGCCTGAAAATCCTTTGATAGATCCTCAGAGAAAATGTCCATTGGAATCGTTCCGGTATTATTCTGTCATGGTTCACATCGTAATTTGTAAACTCTCCCCGGCAGGAAACCAGCTCTCGTACTTTTTTTGTATTCCCTTTCTTGTAGTGAATTGTGTTGTGCGTGTGTCTTTTTCCCCAAGGTATTTACTTATAGAAAGGAGGAGGAATCCAGTGTGGGGGGAAAAAAGAAAAGAACAGGGTCGAGGGATAAAGGGCAAGTCACTTTGCTCATGTTAGATATCAGAGGGCAAGAGGCGAGCAGAGGGGGGTAAAAAAATGCTTTCTTCGTCGAGCGATCGCATATGAAAGGAATCCTACTCACCCCTATCCAGAGACGGACAACCCCTATTCAGCGACTCCCTTTGTGCCCGCACTAATTATGTACGAATCTAAAAAAGGACCCCAGTGTGGTACAAATTTGCCACCCCCCCCTCGTCCTTTTCAGCCAGGACACCAGATCCTGGCAGGCTTACAATGTCTTAGTTCTCCTCGAGTGAAAGAAGCCAGAAAAGACCCAAGGAATCCAAGTGGATGCTTGTTAGGAAGTGCAAGTTCCCTGCTCGGCTGCATGCATGAGTGCCGTGCCTCCTCGCTCTCTCTCGCTCTCTCGCCCTCCTGCTCCTCTGCAGTCACTGCTACTGCGATGATCCCGGAGAAAAACCAAGCCAACCAAGAAAGGAGAGGAAAAAATGACTCAAAACTCTTTTTCTTCTTCTTAACCCCTCTCGATAAAGACTGGTGGCCGATCTGTCAACACAAATTACCGTCCGTCACTTGAAGTGATCACTGACCTGCACGGCTTAAATCCAGTCAGCTCTGTCATTATTATTTCAGTGAGCGACCGGCGCGCTTCAGAAAGAATGTATTGGAAGGATAACGATGGGTAATGCCAGGGTCTCTCTCCTTCTCTTATCTCTCTCTCTGTTCCCCCCTTTGATTTCCGTCCTTTCTTTTTAGTATCCTTCTTTCAGATCCCCACTTATCTCCTGTGAGAAGCCCCTTGACTCCTGCGTCCTCCTGTCTTTTGGGTTCTGTTCATATCCACTTGTGTTGTTAGTGGTGTTTTCCCCTGGTCGGTTGGAGAGATTTTGTTGGTTGAGGCTGGACAGCTGAGAGGCTGAGGAGGCTGCTAGTAGGGAGGCAGAGGCGGTGTGTGACAGGGATGGAGAGGAGAGGCAGGGCACTCTTCACTTCGATCCCTCGCTTGCAGCAGACTAGTGTACTGGCAGAGCATGCAGAGGCACCGTCTGTTCACTGAGTGTCGTAAGCCTCTCACAATTCAGACTGGCCCCACACTCTCTCTCTCTCGGGCTTGTTCGTTCACTCACTCTCTCTCTCTCTCTCTCTCCCCTCTGCCTTCCTCTATCTCTCTCTTACTCTCTCGCTCAATTTTGTTCAGTGTTTGAAATGTTTCCATATTCAAAAGGGGCCGGGCTTAAAAACTGGGGCTTTATTGAAGCACAGAACCTCTCTCTCTCTCTCTCTCTCTCTCTCTCTCTCTCTCTCTCTCTCTCTCTCTGTCTGTCTCTCTTTCTCTCTCTCTCTCTGTCTCTCTCTCTGTCTCTCTCTCTCTCTTTCTCTCTCTCTCTGTCTGTCTCTCTTTCTCTCTCTCTCTCTGTCTCTCTCTCTGTCTCTCTCTCTCTCTTTCTCTCTCTTCTCTCTCTCTCTCTCTCTCTCTCTCTCTCTCTCTCTCTCTCTCTCTCTCTCTCTCTCTCTCTGTCTGTCTGTCTCTCTTTCTCTCTCTCTGTCTGTCTCTTTCTCTCTCTCTCTCTCTCTCTCTTTCTCTCTCTCTCTGTCTGTCTCTCTTTCTCTCTCTCTCTCTGTCTCTCTCTCTGTCTCTCTCTCTCTCTCTCTCTCTCTCTCTCTCTCTCTCTCTCTCTCTCTCTCTCTCTCTCTCTCTCTCTCTCTCTCTCTCTCTCTCTCTCTCTCTCTCTCTCTCTGTCTGTCTCTTTCTCTCTCTCTCTCTGTCTCTCTCTCTGTCTCTCTCTCTCTCTTTCTCTCTCTCTCTGTCTGTCTCTCTTTCTCTCTCTCTCTCTGTCTCTCTCTCTGTCTCTCTCTCTCTCTTCTCTCTCTCTCTCTCTCTCTCTCTCTCTCTCTCTCTCTCTCTCTCTCTCTCTCTCTCTCTCTCTCTCTCTCTCTCTCTCTCTCTCTCTCTCTCTCTCTCTCTCTCTCTCTCTCTCTCTCTCTCTCTCTCTCTCTCTCTCTCTCCTCACTCACCCTCCCTCCCTGTAATGAATTGAAACAAGCCATCTACAATATCTGATTCTTCTCTTCTTGTAGAATCCAGTCTCCCTCATTATTGCAGGCTAATATTCCACTAATGATTGAAAGGGTGTTCTATGTGCGTTCTATCCCTCCAGCTGGGAAATGTTCCAAACTCTTGGCTGAACCGATGGGGCTGATGCTGCATAATTACATAACAATACAGATGTCATAATAATAATAATAATAATAATATTCATGATTTGTGATCGAACCAATGTTATTGTATGCCGTGATTATACACACTTTTTGACACATTTAATGGTAAATGACTCAGCTCACTTTATTGGGCCTCATCTGAATATGGTGTACAGAGCCTTTGGAAAGTATTCAGACTCCTTGATTTTTGTTCACATTTTGTTACCTTACAGCCTTATTCTAAAATGGATTAAATAAACAAAATCCTCAGAAATCTATACACAATACCCCATAATGACGAAGGGAAAACAGGTTTGTAGAATTTAAATGTATTAGAAGTTAAAAACAGAAATACCTTAAGTATTCACCCTTTGCTATGAGACTCAAAATTGAGCACATGTGCATCCTGTTTCCATTGATCATCTTTGAGATGTTTCTACAACTTGATTGGAGTCCACGTGGAGTAAATTCAATTAATTTGACATGATTTGGAAAGGCACACACTTGTCTATATAAGGTCCCACAGTTGACAGTGCATGTCAGAGCAAAAACCAAGCCATGAGGTCGAAGGAATTGTCTGAGACAGAATTGTGTTGAGGCAAAGATCTGGTGAAGGGCACCAAAACATTTCTGCAGCATTGAAGGACCACAAGACAACAGTGGCTTCCATCCTTCTTAAATGGAATATGTTTGGAACCACCAGGACTCTTCCTATAGCTGGACAAACTGAGCAATCGGGGGAGAAGGGCCTTGGTCAGGGAGCTAACCAAAAACCCGATGGTCACTCTGACAGAGCTCTAGAGTTCCTCTGTGGACATAGGACAACCATCTCTGCAGCACTCCATCAACCAGGCCTTTATGGTAGAGTGGCCAGATGACAGCCCGCTTTGAGTTTTCCAAAAGGCACCAAAAGACTATCAGTCCATGAGAAACAAGATTATCTGGTCTGATGGTAGCAAGATTGAACTCTTTGGTCTGAATGCCAAGCCTCACCTCTGGAGGAAACCTTGCACCATCCCTGTGATGAGCATCGTTGTGGCAGCATCATGCTGTGGGGATCTTTGTCAGTGGCAGGGACTGGGAGACTAGTCAGGATCGAGGCAAAGATGAACAGAGCAAAGTACAGAGAGATCCTTGATGAAAACCTCAGACTGGGGTCCTGACTCATCTGAACAATAACCTTAACAGGACAACGACCCTAAGCACACAGCCAAGAAAACGCAGGAGTGGCTTCGGGACAAGTCTCTGGATGTCCTTGAGTGGCCCAGCCAGAGTCCAGACTGGAACCCGATCAAACTTCTCTGGAGAGACCTGAAAGTAGCTGTGCAGCATCGCTCCACATCCAACATGACAGAGCTTGAGAAGATCTGCAGAAAGGAAAGGGAGAAACTCCCCAAATACAGGTGTGCCAAGCTTGTAGTGTCATACTCAAGTAGACTCAAGGCTGTAATATCTGCCAAAGATGCTGTCACATCTACTTCCGCTCCTCCTCTCTGGCCCTAGTTATCGCTAGTTGTCTCATCATTACGCACACCTGCCACCATCGTTATGTGCACCTGCACCTCATGACACTCACCTGGACTCCATCACCTTCCTGATTGCCTCCCCTATATCTGTCACTCCCTTTGGTTCTTTCCCCAGGCGTTATTGACTCTCTTGCTTTTTCATGCCTGTACGCTTTTCATGTTTCTTGTTTTGTACTATGTTCTATTTATTTTTACATTTGCAGTCCCTTCACTTGCTTCCCGACTCCCAGCGTACACGTTACAGGTGCAGAGAGCATTGGGTCAGTAACTGAAAGGTTGCCCTGCTATGGATGCTTTTGTTTTTAGGGACCAAACCGACCAGAAATGTATGCTTAAAATGGCAGTTGGTCGAAACATTTTTTTTCTTCCTTTTTTCTTTTAATGAACAGAAGTGCAATGACCGTAGTATGGTTCCCAAATGTCATGGGGGTTTGCCGACTCTACGATTCACGCACTATGATTAAGCTCCTTGCATTCATATATCCTAGCTTTTATTTCCTTGTCCATTGAACGGAAAAGAGTCAAACCAAACTAGATCAAGTACATCGGCATTTGGTAACACGTAATGCTGCCTGCCTGGTCTCTTTTTCACGGTTGTTTGAGGACCCGGCTGTCCAGTGCGAATACAGATTTGATCTGTTGCCACTTAGAGACGGACAGTGTTACATAATATATTCCTCTCAGAGAGGTCCCCACGCTCCCAGCTCCCAGGGTTCCCTGGTTCACGGACCCCGCCCGTCTCTCCCAACGCTTGTCATCTCACTCCTGTTCATTTCAAATGACAATGAGCTGTGACGAATCTGATGATTCGGTCCTTTACATGACGCAAACATGCCATGCCGCTCTCCCTCCCTCTCCCCCATCCCTCCTTTCTGACAGCAGACATAACTTTCACATCATGACTCCTTGCTAAGGTGTTCTGCTGTGGATTTAGTCAGGAAGTCAAAAGTGCCACGTCGGCCCTGGCTCATCTGGTAATTGGCGTGTCGGTCTGTCTACTATTCCAGGGCCCGTATTCATAAAGTGTTTAATAGAGTGGTGATCGAGGATCATTTTTGCCTTTTGTATCATAATGAAGATGATTATATGGACAGGGGGGACCTGATCCTAGATCTGCACTCCTACTCTGAAACCCTTAATGAATATGTGTCTAAGGAAAGCCATCAACAGCTCCAAAGACCTGGGGTTTACTAGCGACAGTTAAAGGATGGTTAGACGGCGACAGAGATCCTACTCTCACCTGTGCTTTACCTCCACGGTCACTCATTTCTCATTCATAATTAAGTAGCCAATCTAACTGAAATTCATGACGGACATATTAACACTGCAGCTATTGCAACTAACGTTCAACCATTCTGAAGGAGCAGGGCTGCTTTGAGCTCTGAATGCCACAGACTTATCTTGAGTACTCGTTAGTGATGCTCCAACGAAACATGTCCCTTTCACCTTCTTGTGGTTTAGTGTTTTGCTGTTTTCACGCCTTCAGAAGGCTGCCCCTGCAAAGCTTCCACAGTGGGAAGAGACATAAAAATGCACCGTGAGGGGAGAAATAAAACTGTGGGACGTGGACGACGTCTCCCAGTCAGACATATCTCGTTCCTGCCCCTCTACCTCAGCCTGCCTCTCGTCAGCCCCGTAATGGATGGATTGCTACACCAACTAATGAGTTGGCAGCACCATAATGACTTAACACAGCAGACAGGAGATAGGTGTACCGGGGTCATCCGTTTTAAACTATTTAAGAGATTGTGGCTGTGGAGAGGGCAGACACGTGCGCGCGCGAGCATGCATGCACACATACCCACGCACAAACGCACTCCTATTAACGATGGGCGGTAGGTGCAGGTAGGAATCTCGACTCGTCTGAACAATAACCTTAATTTGTTCCTTCAAAACCACGTCATTGCTGCTTCTGGTAGGTTGGAGTAGACTAGAGGGAGGATAGCAGCATTTGGGAAACTAGGGCATTACCTTTCCCTCCCCTTCTATTTTGATTCATGAACATTCAAAGAAACCAAGATGATTTTTCGTGTTATTTCGGAAAAGGGGGACATTTCGACTGGGGGGAAACAATTGTGTGGAGAGAACATGGCATGCTTCTTTCGCTGAGGAGACTTCCGCATCCCCGGGAAAACGAGACTGAAATGACAGAACGCCGTCTGTGAGCCCAGAGATTAAAAAGCAGAACATATTAAAACATCTCGAGTGAAATCGCCATCTTCGTGGAACTAATGTGTGGGCGACTCAACTTTGGAGAGCGGGAGAGAGAGAGACTTTGCATGCCGTGATTCACTCCTCTCTCCTTTCTTTCCTTCCATTCTGAAAAGTGCTGTCACGCTATCAGTGTAGCCCAGAGCAGCCCAGAGCGGATCGTCATGGTGCAGAGAGGCCTACTCATCCTCCTGTGAATGCCTACCCATGGGCGGCCAGGGAAGGTCAACATTTGGCTACACTGTGCATCTGGGGGACGTAGACATGTCCGTGACAAGAGCCCCTTCGCCCCGTTTAAAGATAATGTCTTTTGAAGGCATGTGAATATGTGAGCACAAGCACAAAATGTCCTCGAGCAGATGTTTTTTAGTACAAGCTAATCGCTGAACTGTCAACATTGACAGATATATTCAGTTTATGTTGCCCATGCTGGAATTCATCCCATAACCCTGATGTGCTCTGACCAGGCTCTGACCCTCTGAACCGCTGGTAACGTGTCAGGTGTGTTGTTTGCACTGTTGCGCTCAACTACAGCAGCTATGCATTCTGAAAGAGGCTCTCTTCTCCATACATGAAATCCATCTTCATTGTCCTTCTGTTTTCTGTTAGTAGGTATAACTTGTGCCCATCGCTAGGCTAAATCAATGAAAACCAAGCAAGGCAGTTACTGAGGAAGTGGAATTAGCTATTTAATAACTTAGCACTTATTGTTAATTAAACGTAGATTGTGTTTGTGTTGTTTAAGTTGGTTATGCTTAATCAACATCCTATTATATTCCCTTCATGCTTTCTGCTGTATTGGCAATTTGAACTACAGTATGCGAACACAAGGGATTTACTAAGGATGCTGGCTGGTCAGCAAACATCTCACTTGCGTAATTTATTGCACAAATACTGAGCTCTGACGCTATTGCACTCACCAGCCTACCAGCCATAAAACCTTGCAGCTTTAATGTTTCATTCTTGACACCCACAGTTTACATGCACCTTGGCCAAATACATTTAAACTCAGTTTTTCACAATTCCTGACATTTAATCCTAGTAAAAATTCTCTGTCTTAGGTCAGTTAGGATCACAACTTAATGTTAAGAATGTGAAATGTCAGAATAATAGGTGAGAGAATTATTTATTTCAGCTTGTATTTCTTTCATCACATTCCCAGTGGGTCAGAAGTTTACATACACTCAATTAGTATTTGGTAGCATTGCCTTTAAATTGTTTAACTTGGGTCAAATGTTACGGGTAGCCTTCCACAAGCTTCCCACAATAAGTTGGGTGAATTTTGGCCCATTCCTCCTGATAGAGCAGGTTTGTAGGCCTCCTTGCTCACACACGTTCTTTCAGTTCTGCCCACAAATGTTCTATGGGATTGAGGTCAGGGCTTTGTGATGGCAACTCCAATACCTTGACTTTGTTGTTCTTAAGCCATTTTGCCACAACTTTAGAAGTATGCTTGGGGTCATTGTCCATTTGAAAGACCCATTTGTGACCAAGCTTTAACTTTAACTTCCAAGCTTTAACTTTTTTTGTTTCATCAGACCAGAGGACATTTCTCCAAGAAGTATGATCTTTGCCCCATGTGCAGTTGCAAACCGTAGTCTGGCTTTTTTATGGCAGTTTTGGAGCAGTGGCTTCTCCCTTGCTGAGTGGCCTTTCAGGTTATGTCGATATAGGACTCGTTTTACTGTGGATGTAGATAATTTTGTACCTGTTTCCTCCAGCATCTTCACAAGGTCCTTTGCTGTTGTTCTGGGATTGATTTTCACTTTTCACACACCAAAGTACTTTCATCTCTAGGAGACAGAACGCATCTCCTTCCTGAGCGGTATGACGGCTGCGTGGTCCCATGGTGTTTATACTTGCATACTATTGTTTGTACAGATGAACATGGTACCTTCAGGCATTTGGAAATTGCTCCCAATGATGAACCAGACTTGTGAAGGTCTACAATTTATTTTCTGAGGTCTTGGCTAATTTATTTTAATTTTCCCATGATGTCAAGCAAAGAAGGCACTGAGTTTGAAAGTAGGCCTTGAAATGCAGCCACAGGTACACCTCCAATTGACTCAAGTGATGTCAATTAGCCTAACAGAAGCTTCTAAAGCCATGACATCATTTTCTGGAATTTTCCAAGCTGTTTAAAGGCACAGTGAACTTAGTGTATGTAAGCGTCTGACCCACTGGATTTGTGATACAGTCAATTATAAGTGAAATAATCGGTCTGTAAACAATTGTTGGGTAGATGACTTGTGTCACGCACAAAGTAGATGTCCTAACCAACTTGCCCGGAACTGTAGTTTGTTAATTAACAAGAAATGTGTGGAGTGGTTGAAAGACGAGTTTTAATGACCCCGACCTAAGTGGATGTAAACTTCCCACTTCAACTGTAGCTCGATAGATGGGAGTTCATTCCTTACCAAGAGTGAAGATGAGAATCAAAAATCAAAATGGCCACCACTGCCTGGCATTGTAGCGGCTAGAGCTCGACAGATCCTCTGTGGTCAAATGGACTAGACACCAGACACTCACTATAGACAGTAGCCTATCATACCTGGTTCAACACCCATCAATAACTCTGGATTAATGGCTATCGGCTCTAATCTCATAAATCCTCATCATACGTCACACCTGGACATGGCTACTAGATGTACTCATAGCCAACGTATTCCCATTTGGCAATACGTTGGCTACTCTTCTCACTACACTACCACCAAGGCTTCGTCTCAAATGACACCCTACTGCACTATCTAGAGAATGGGTGGTCTGGTTACAAGCAGTGACCTATGTTGGGAATAGGGTGCTTGGCCCAAAAGTAGTGAAGAGAGTAGGGTGGCCTTTTAAACACGTTGCCCTTTGGTTATGCACCGTACACTACTTTGGTAAGGCTGTTTTTGATAGTAGAAGAATGTTATTATCCATTGCCTCATTTATCCTTAGTCACCTTGGCTCTGCCGAGCCATAGCAATGCTGAATTATTAAGTACCTCTCCAAGAATTACAGGCGTTATGCAATGGTGGTGGTTTCGGGTTAATCATTCTCTCCGCAAGCTAATTACACTTGAGCTAGAGGAGAGATCAGCGTTTAAGCTTTGTTTACAGCTACGTCTGAATGCCTTTGTCCTTTGCCTTTCTTCGAGTCCCCTGATGAACACAACACCCCCTATCGACTTTGTCTTGTCTGGTGTATCTTGTTTGAAAAGTAAATTGGTTGGCTGTCTCAGATTTGTTTCTGCTGTAAAAGCATGTTGCCATGTTCCTGGCCAATGTCAGATTTTGAATGGTTCCAGAGCCACAACCCCCCCGCATGGATAGCTAGCTGCTCGTAGCTCTTTCCTCGTGGTTGACAGCCTCTTGACTGGGGTCTGAGTAGGGTCAACAAATAGCAGCATTAGATGCATCCTGTTCTTTTTGTCCCGCCTCTTTTTCCTCACTATTTCCTCACTACCCAATGGGTAGAAGTGTGACTTCTTATTGATTCTTGCCCTTGGCAGTAAACCATTTCCAGTGAGTCATTTCTTGTCCGAGGCCACAGCTGGCTCAGGCTGGCTCTCGAGTCCCACCGACCCAAAAGGTTCTACAGCCAAGGCTGCCTTCTTCTGTATCTCGGTCCACGCGTAAAGGGAGGTGCAATTTGGTGTGTGTGTGTGTGTGTGTGTATGCTTGTGTCTTATAATACTCAGTACATTCGTACTCAGTAAGGGATCACTTGACTCCACCTGTTCTTCTGTTAGTGTCACTGTCTGAAGAGGTCTGCTATCAGTGGAAATCTATGAAACTACCCTATCCTCTCTACTTTTACTCCACTGTGTGTAGCACACTATAAAAGGAATCGGGTGTCATTTGAGACCTAGGGTCATCCCTTTTCTTTGATAGGATTTATTCATGTCAGCATTGTTATGCGAGCCTCTAACTGTTCAGTGCAAGTGTTGCCATTTATTAGCTTAGAGCAGAGGTATTTTTCAGCTGGGACCAGAAATTGCCAGCAATTCGGGCGACCCCACCCCACCCTAATGGAAACTTCTAATGGCAACATTAAACTCATTACATTTTCATCTCTCTTCTCAAAATTAAGAGAACCAATACATATATTTCCAAAAACATGAATCTGTACTCTTAATTTTTGGTTCCCAAATGTGGCATTGAGGGATACGATGCCATTTGTGCCATCAGATCTGCTTGCTGTGACTTTTCATTAGTAAAAACAGTATTGACAGTGAACTTGTCCTCGTGGCAGTAGCTCTTACATGGCGGTGGAAGAGTTTTGTCCTCAACGCTCTAGTCAACCCAACGAAGCATGTCTGTCGAATACACATCTCCCAATTATACTCCCCCAATTATACTCCCCCAATTATACTCCCTCAATTATACTCCCTCAATTATACTCCCTCAATTATACTCCCCCAATTATACTCCCTCAATTATACTCCCTCAATTATACTCCCTCAATTATACTCCCCCAATTATACTCCCTCAATTATACTCCCCCAATTATACTCCCTCAATTATACTCCCTCAATTATACTCCCTCAATTATACTCCCCCAATTATACTCCCTCAATTATACTCCCTCAATTATACTCCCCCAATTATACTCCCTCAATTATACTCCCTCAATTATACTCCCTCAATTATACTCCCTCAATTATACTCCCCCAATTATACTCCCTCAATTATACTCCCTCAATTATACTCCCTCAATTATACTCCCCCAATTATACTCCCTCAATTATACTCCCTCAATTATACTCCCCCAATTATACTCCCTCAATTATACTCCCCCAATTATACTCCCTCAATTATACTCCCTCAATTATACTCCCTCAATTATACTCCCCCAATTATACTCCCTCAATTATACTCCCTCAATTATACTCCCCCAATTATACTCCCTCAATTATACTCCCCCAATTATACTCCCCCAATTATACTCCCTCAATTATACTCCCTCAATTATACTCCCCCAATTATACTCCCTCAATTATACTCCCCCAATTATACTCCCCCAATTATACTCCCCCAATTATGTTCTTTCCAGTGTGATGGAAGGTGGCAATTGTCAGTGGGACAATGTATTTGAGAAACATTTGAAATCCCTTATCTGGAAAAGTGTGGACTAGACAAACTATCGAAGTTGTAGAAATTGTATGTAGATGGGCTTCACACACGTTCACACGCACGCATGCACTCACGCACTCACGCACACACACACACACACACACACACACACACACACACACACACACACACACACACACACACACACACACACACACACACACACACACACACACACACACACACACACACACTCACGCTCAATGATTAACACGACACATCATTAAAGCGACACACACAGGCATGATTCCCATGCATATCCCCCTCTTCCCATCCTCCCTTCACTTAGTCACTTAGTCCACCCACACTGTCCTCCCTGTTTGTCTCTCATTCTGCCTCTGCCTTGTCAGCATCACATTTCGTTGATAGAGGGGTCTGCCTCGGCCTGTCTCGTCATCAGATTGAGTTGACAGAAGGTTCGCCAGAGACTCGTAATTAACAGTCTCCTGATTACAGATCCATTATTTAAATCCACTATTGGATCAGAGGGAGTTCGGCTTCCTGACGCGCCTCGACAAAACAGGCCAGATGATGATGGCTAATTGGCCCTCTGCTGAGATAATGTGGACAGGCAGGAGAAGGACGGGTGGGGAAGGGGGTCAGTGGCACAGAGCTACCCAGAAAGAGGCTGCAGTATGCGGGGAGAGGGGGGGGGGCTGCAATGGAGGATAACCTCCAGCAGATGGCAATTCCATTCACAGCTCCCAGTTATAGGCTACAGTTGGTCAGCTCTGGGCTGGATGGGTGAGGGGTTTTTACCGCTTGTTGTAGGCCCTCCTTTGGTTGCTTATTGTGAAATATGAGGATTTGTAAGATTTTAATAACATTTTCTTATTGGATAACAAAAACACCGGGAACGCGGGAGCCTCTGCGGCAACCAGAGCATGTCACGACAGGAACAAGCCTGTCGCCGCAGGTCAACACCTCCCGGTTCACCATCCATGATAACAAAGACCAATACTGTTTCCCCTCTGCAGATCAATACAGTTTATTCAATCCATGACGCATTGATGCATTCATGATGCAGGAAATGACTAAGATGACAAGATTTGTTTTGTCAGTAGCCTAATTAGCAACAGTGAAAGGCCATGATTAAGTCATTATTGAGGGTAACTTGTGTTTAAAAAGCCCATGTGAGATACCACAAGTTCTGGGGGCCCCGTGCACCTGTCATTAAATGTAATATATCGATTTGACAGTAACCCTCCAAAGAGTCATTCATCAACCTTTTACATTTCCATATCTACGAGGAAGCTAAAGTGTTTGTTACTTGGGTTCAGTGAGTAAGGGGATATCGCCGAAAACAAATGCCGTAGTCAAGGCTACAACGGCACCAGCGTAATGAGTGGAGTTAACTCAGGTGTTCAAAAGCTCATGTCAGACCGAGAGCCTAATGCTTCCTTAGGTAGTTCTTTATGAGTTTTAGTTTAGAAAACAATTTCTCCAGAAGCGACAGTTATATAGATGGTAAAAAAATATTAGCATGATTGCTGTAGCAACATCAGGGAAACTGTGCAGAAGGGTGTGGTACTTCAAACACAGCAGCTCTGAAACGTCTTTAATTGAGCCATCTCATTCTCCTCAATTGCCGGCTCCAACGCGTTATGGAAAGAGAGGAAGTGTATAGGAAGCACTGGGGACAGGCCGTCTGGAGAATGGACACCCAATCAATTGGCAGACACGAACAGACGATCATCTTTAGTGGTTTGCGATGTTGTGCATACCGGTGAACTGGTGTTTGAGTTGTGTGGTTGCAATGTCAACAGTCCTTTTATCTCGAGTGTATATCGGCACGCATCATTCGAGACTTAGTTTAAATTGTGTGCAGTGCAATGGACACATAAGGCACAAAAATGTCTCAGCAATACTCCGTATCGAAAATAGTCGGGCCTGCAACCTGGACCCACAGGCCGCGGGGGAAACATTGGCACACAAAAATGCTGTGCGACGCGTCGTATACTGTAGCTACTATGGGCGTCTACGTTGTTAGGCTATAGCAATAGCAACTAAATATGGTATATAGCTATAGATAGTAGGCTACGCTGCATAATAAAGCAATCTCCGGGGGGCCCGAACTCCGGGGGTACTGAGTTACACCAGTGGAGGGGAAGCCCATGTGTTATTTTGTGTGGGTCTGTGGCTGTTCTCTTTTCAGTGTCTTGTGGTCTAGCATCCTAAATGTGGATGTTCTATTTGTTTTATGCAAATGTCTTCCTGTTTGCAAGTGTGTGTGTGTGTGTATGTGTCCCTTTGTCTGTGTATGTGTGTGAGTCAGTGTATATGAATGAATGTGTCCCTCTGCTTGTTGTGAGTGTCTGCGTGTGTCTGCATCCCAGCGACGCGCTCGGCTATAATAGCACCGGCATCAGAAAACCCCCCACATCAAACACTGTGTTTGCATCCAAAGGCACCTTATTCCCTATATAATGCACTACTTTTGGCTGGGAATAGGGTGCCATTTGGGACGCAGTCTGTGCTGCTGTCCTTGGTGCCTCGCGCCAGTCGACCAAGGGGAACTTTGGTCTGCCTGTCAGATGAGTGAGACTACCCCTCTCACCACCTTCCCACCCCCCACTGTGTGAGTAGCCAGGCACACCTTTCTTTTTGGACCACCCTCTCCCCTCAGTCTGTGCTCCTCCTTGCGTACCTCTTTGAAAGCTTTGATGGCCCAGTTCGCCCAGAAAAGAGGGAGGAAGAGCATTGCACTCTCTGCCACCCAAAATGTACCCCCCCAGTCACCTGCCCAACTCCAACCATTCCATGCCTGCCAGAGCTCCGCTCATTTACATTTTAGCAGACACTCCTATCCAGAGCAACTAGGGTTAAGTGCCTTGCTCAAGGGCACATAGATGTCTCACCTAGTTGGCTCTAGATTCAAACTAGTGATCTTTCAGTTACTGGCTCAATGTTCTTAACCGCTAGGCTACCTGCCTTTCTCAGCAAATGATCTGGGCCCGTATTCATAAAACTTCT
Source organism: Oncorhynchus keta (assembly GCF_023373465.1). NCBI lineage: Eukaryota > Metazoa > Chordata > Actinopteri > Salmoniformes > Salmonidae > Oncorhynchus > Oncorhynchus keta. Next base: position 42,267,102 of record NC_068449.1, on the reverse strand, counting down.
CAGAGTAGGCATGCTATGATCAGTTTTGTCCTCTAAATCATAACGGGTAAGACTACAAGGACAGCGAGACCTGATCCTAGACCCAGCACAGTTCATAAAAAAACACTATATCAATAAGGGCCCTGGTTTATCTCTCTTCCGGTATGCGTCTTACATTGTTCAATGCGAACACAGACGGTCAAACAGACGATGCAAACTGTAATCTATGCTCCTTTGCTCCCCTGACTTTCATTTGACATGTTGACAGTGTTTTGACCCTAAGGCCTCTATCAGGTCTTGCGTTGTTCACGTCGCAGGCCGCACGCGACATGTACGTGTACCGTGTGTACTGTGCTCTGGCTGTGTGGCTCTTGTGTCCCCAGGCTCACCGTTGGCAAGGAGAGCTGGCCATTGTGTCTTGGCTTTCAGGGGTTAATAATGCCATTGGTCTGTGTGTGCGTGTGTGTGTGTGTGTGTGTGTGTGTGTGTGTGCAAAGAGCACATATGGAGCTGATGACCTGCTCCCCTGTGACATTGGCTTCAGACCTACTGCTCTCTTTACAGTACTATAGAGTAGTATAGACACAACCCTGCACTCCTGTGTATGTGTGTGTGATTGTGTGTATGTGTGCATGTGTGTGTGAGTGTGTGTATGTGTGTGTGATTGTGTGGCGGTGGAAGCGTGAAGAGTGTATTGCCGTATATAGGCCCAAAGTCCAGCATAGCTTGTTAGGCTACAGCGCTGTCATTAGTGCTGTAATGGCCTGGAAACATAGCAATAGGCTGGGAACAAGACGATATAGTTGTGCATGTGTTGGGGTTCACTGCCCAACAGGTACACACACACGCACAGTGGTCCCGAGTGACTCAGTTCAAAGAGCATGATGTTAGCAATGGCAGGATCGTCGGTTTGACTCCCGCTGGAGCCACCTTTATGGAGAATGTATGAATGCGCTACTGCATTTTGCGTTGGATGATTGGCATACATTTAAGCAAAATAGTATTGCTATTATATTATTATATCATGGTTGACGTGTTGTGGTTCACTTCCCAACAGGTACAGAATAAAATATACAGGGTTTTAAAGGAGCATTTAGCTACTACAGTAGCTCAAAATGACTAGTTCTTTGTCAAATACAAGGCAGAGTGAATTATATTTTTATAGATACAGCTGAAGGTCGAGATTGAAAATGTTCGCTCCATGGAAATGTCAATGAGAGCACGAACACTTCCCCCTTATTAATGTGTCAGCCAATGACGGTGTAGCACACATGGCGTCGATTTGCCTCCACAACAATGTCGTTTCTCACCGAGTTGAGGCAATAATTTTGTCACACTCGTACTCCTGTATGTCTGGGGTTTTTTTTTTTCGTTTTTTTTTGGAATGGGCTTGCCCGTTGTCAGGGCAACGGCTTGGCGTGAAGGTCACGGGAAAAGGGAAGGCTGTCTTTCTTGACCCCTTTCATCCGTTTAATATTCATCTCATTTTGAATGTGTTAAAAGCCTCGGGTGTGTGAGATATAGTTTGCCTCTGGGTGCCAAGGAATTTTGTTTTTGTCTTTGAAGTCGTTTCTTTTTATGTTATTTTTTTTTCTCCCCCCACCATGAATCATTCAGTCCGAGTCACACTTCATTCGAGAGTCTCGTCATGTCATGGAAAATCAACAGGAACAGCAAAGGGGACACTGGGGAAAAGAGCACTGTTTGATGATAGCTGCTGTTGCGGAAGAAACAGATTCAAATTGCAGTGTTTTTCAACTTCAGTCGCTTTACATAGAGGGCATTCGAGGGATGAGTATAGATCAAAAATGTGATTGGCACTTGATAAAATGACACTGACAACAGCCAAACGGTGACATATGGCACTTGAGATATGTTAGAGAAGACAGAGAGAGAAAGTGGTGGATAGAGAGATTCCTTTAGATTTTCCAACACTTGTATGTTTTTCAATTATGTGCTTTGTGTTGATTTGTAAATACTTATTAGAGCGTCAGAGAGAGAGAGAGAGAGAGAGAGAGAGAGAGAGAGAGAGAGAGAGAGAGAGAGAGAGATCCTATTAATTTCGATGATTTTATTTCATAAATGTATTTATTAATACAGTTATGTTATGCTATGTTTCAGCCTTATTCTAAAATGGTTTAAATAAAAAATTAAAATCCTCAGCAATCTACTCACAATACCCCATATTGACAAAGTGAAAACAGGTTTTTAGAAATTTTACCAAATGTATTTAAAATAGAAAACAGAAATACCTTATTTACATAAGTATTCAGACCCTTTGCTATGAGACTCAAAATCAATGTTTCCATTGATTATATAACTTGTTTGGAGTCCACATGTGGTAAATTCAATTGATTGGACATGATTTGGAAAGGCACACAACTGCTTATAAAAGGTCCCACAGTTGGCAGTGCATGTCACAGCAAAAACCAAGCCATGAGGTCGAAGGAATTGTCTGTTGAGCTCTGAGACAGGATTGTGTCGAGCCACAGATCTGGGGAAGGGTACCAACACATTTCTGCAGTATTGAAGGTCCCCAAGAACACAGTGGCCTCCATCCTTCTTAAATGGAAGAAGTTTGGCACCACCAAGACACTTCTTAGAGCAGAACGATCGGGGAGAAGGACTTTAGTCAGTAGGGTTACAAAGAACCTGATGGTCACTCTGATATAGCTCTAGAGTTCCTCTGTGGAGATGGGACAACTTTCCAGATGGACAATAATCTCAAAACCACTCCACCAACCAGGCCTGTATGGTACAGTGGCCAGACGGAAGTGACTCTTCAGTAAAAGAAAAGATTTTGCTAAAAGGCACCTAAAGACTCTCAGACCATGAGAAACAAGATTATCTGGTCTGATGTAACCAAGATTTAACATGTTGACCTGAATGCCAAGCATCATGTCTAGAGGAAACCTGGCGCCATCCCTATGGTGGTGCATAGTGGTAGCAGCATTATGCTGTGGGGATGCTTTTCAGCGGCAGGGACTGGGAGACTAGTCAGAATTGAGGCAAAGATGAACAGAGCAAAGTACAGAGAGATCCTGGATGAAAACCTGGTCCAGAGAACTCAGGACCTCAGACTGGGGTGAAGGTTCACCTTCCAACAGGACAACGACCCTAAACGCACAGGCATGACAAAGCAGGAGTGTCTACGGGACAAGTCTCTGAATGTCCTTGAGTGGCCCAGCCAGAGCTTGTACTTGAACCTGATCGAACATCTCTGGAGGGACCTGAAAATAGCTGTGCAGCGATGCTCCACATCCAACCTGACAGAGCTTAAGAGGATCTTCAGAGAAGAGTGGGAGAAACCCATAAAACAGATGTCCCAAGCTTGTAGCGTCTCACCCAAGAAGACTCGATACTGTCGTCACTGCCAAAGGTGCTTCAACAAAGTATTGAGTAAAGGGTATGGATACCTATGTAAATGTAATATTTCTGTTTTTTTTTAACTAATTAGCCAACATATCTAAAAACTTGTTTCGGCCATTGTGTGTAGATTTATGAGGAATCCCCCAAAAAATGAAATACATTTTAGAATAAGGCTGTAATGTAACAAAATGTGAAAAAGTATACTTTCCGAAAGCACTGTGTCTAGAAATGCACTGGTTTACACAATACTTTATATTTATATTTGATGAGCTATTTGATCAACATGTTCCTTTACCGTAGCGGATAGTTTTTAGACATGTTGCTAGGATCCTAATGTTCTAATATGTACTTATATGGAGGTAACAGCAAAACGAAGAAGAATACTGGTAATTCCTGGGCTTCGAGCACAGACAATGTCAGAGCTTGAGTCCATGTCAGAGTCGACTGTAATGCTCTTGCCAATTTTCATCTCCGTCAGGAGCATGAAACATCTTTTATAAAATGATTATAATGGGATGCGTACCAATGATACCATGTTGCAGGGGTGGATGTAATGTCATGATATCGATTTGCCATTGTCCAAAACCACTGTATTATCCCATTGTCCCATGCTTAACCATGCTTAATAAATGCTACGCAGTTGGTAAAACTGGGCAAAACCGCAACCCGTTGGGATTTGTTCAAGCAGTTTTGCCGCCAGGTAAGAGTTTGACATATTAGTTCATAAAGACACAGTAAATAGAAAAATCCCCGTTATAGTCCATTGAGTAAAAACCACGCTGCTTTCCTTGGGCCTGTCTGATTTGGCACCCATCAGCAGAAGGTAAATTCCCTCTGACAAGACCAAATAAATCCTCAGCCCCATGCTTCTTCTCTTTTCCGCTTCCCTCTGCAGGCACACACACACTTTCCTTTTCTGGTGCCAAACAATGACAAGTGGAGCGTATTTTCACGTTATTTTCCTTGTTGCTGTTTACCTCGGCTCTGTTTAATATTCAGAATTAAGCATCCTCCTCTACCATTTAGAGGCAAATCAATGGTGAGCAACAAAATTAGCTCGGAATTAGCTCTGCCAATGCTATGCTGTCTTCTTTCTCTTTCTCTCTCTCTCTCTCTCTCTGCTGCAATCTGAAATATTAGCAATACCATTTTTGAAAGTTAGCGATTGTGTTAGTGGTGAAGCATAGCATAGCTCCAGCTGTCAATTCAGCAATATTGGAAGCAGTAATGTGGTGTATATGAAAGTGTTAGTTAGCATTAGCGCTAACATTTGCGAATAACATACCAGCTTCAACAGCAGGATTAGCAATGGTCTGTGCTCGTACACAATACTTCTCAGCAGAGCCTCACCTCTATCAGGGCCCAGTCTTTCACTCCTTCCATTTCGGGTGGGGGCCCTGGATAATTAAGACTGTACTGTATCTTCCAGAGTGAAGCCCTGACCCTGTCAGACCCTCATGAAGTGTAACGGGCACAGGAGGCATCCCTGGGGCAACCCTGACTACTTCGCAGTAGGTTCCTCGTAGGGCTCTGCCATGCTGGTCGGAGGCCTGCCTTCTCCAGCTGTTTTCCAGGCTGTAGCAGCTGGTGCTGCTGGCCAGGCCAACATGGGACCTGCTGATGATCTCATCATCCTCCGACAGTGTGTGTACATCAGCAAGATACAGTATTTGGGTAGTACTCAATGTTATCAAGGGATTTAACTTCTGGAAAAGCTTTGTAGACATCCTTGTAGCACCACTGTTATGTGTACTTTATGGAGGAAAGTGCAGTCCTTTTTAGGTGACACATTATTGATGATATTCTTTGCTGGTGAAGCGGCGCTTTGTGAAAAGTTGGTTGAAGGCTAACACGTCACACGTTTGATTATTCATACAATAGACGTCGAGTGAAGGCTGTTAAAGGAGAAAGTGTGATGCAGGCTTTTATCGACTTTCCTCAGAATCCGAGTGGTTGTCTCTCAATTTTTGAGGCTGGATTGTTTTTTTGTCTGCAGCCAAGAGCCTGTTTTCTTTTAAAAATGAAAACGTCATTGTGTTTACGGGAAAAGCCATATTCCTGTCCGATGAAGTCCACACAGTATATTGCATGTAACAGACACTTCCATGACCTACAGCATGGTCAGGTGTGTGTGCGCGTGTGTGTGTGCGTGTTTTTTTTATTTCACCTTTATTTAAACCAGGTAGGCAAGTTGAGAAAAAGTTCTCATTTACAATTGCGACCTAGTGTGCATGCATACCGTACTCGTAGAAAACAACATGTTGATTCACCCTACTTGTAGAGAAAGGACAATGTCATCGTCCTCTCTTTCATGTTGACGAAATGGTCTACACGCTTTTTTTTTTTTTTTCCTCGGGTACCTTGCTAAAATGCTTCCTCGCTAGCCTAACTTCTTCTCATGGGCAATGATTAGCTACCTAGTTAACGTTAGCCTTCTACATCTAGCTACATATTGAACTTCTATCCTCTCAGGTCAAGGGATACAACATATGCATTTATGGTTGGATCAGAATCAACGTTATAATCATTGGCCAGTATAGATAATTAAGTATAACCACGATTCCAAATCCCTATCTCCATACATGGCTAATTTAGGAAAGGGACAATTTTAGCTAGCTAGTTAGCCACCAGAGGACAACAACACAACGGAATGCAATAATTCAAGTTGTTTCTGTCAATGACATTTTGCTCTCGATGGGATGTGATTGAAGCCAAATCAAAACTGGCTTCCCTTGACACTTTTTCTGGTGCGCCAGTACCATTCACAGACGAGCTCACTCAGTTTAGCTCAATGCGATTGTTTTATACTTTTTTAAAATTAATGCTCGCTGGCTGCCCTTGCATTTAATGCTACAGGCAGCAACAATGTCATACTCTTTTTGACCAGACAGCATCAGATAGATGGCTTATACATACAGAGACATGGTGCTGTTTCGGTCGCTCGGATCATTTCTCCATTAAAATACATTGCATGCAATCTCCATAGACAAACATTGGCAGTCAAATGGCCTTACTGAAGAGCTCAGTGACTTTCAACGTGGCACCGTCATAGGATGCCAGGATCTTTCCATATGATCTTTCCAACAGGTCAGTTCGTCGAATTTATGTCCTGCTAGAGCTGCCCCGGGCATATAAGTGCTGTTATTGTGAAGTGGAAACTTCTAGGAGCAACAACAGCTAAACCACAAAGTGTTAGGCCACACAAGCCCACAGAACAGGACCGACGAGTGCTGAAGCACGTAGCGTGTAAAACTCATTTGTCCTCGGTTACAACACTCACTACCGAGTTCCGAACTGCATCTGGAAGCAACGTCAGCATAAGACCTGTTTGTCGGGAGCTTCATGAAATGGGTTTCCATGGCCGAGCAGCCACACAGAAACCTAAGATCACCATGCGCAATGCCAAGCGTCAGCTGGAGTGGTGTAAAGCTCACCGCCATTGGACTCTGAAGCAGTGGAAATTTGTTCTCTGGAGTGATGAATCATTCTTCACCATCTGGCAGTCCGATGTACGAATATAGGTTTGGTGGACGGTAGGAGAATGCTTACCGGCCTGCATGCATATTGCCAACTGTAAAGTTTTGTAAAGGAGGAATAATGGTCTGGGGCTGTTTTTCTAGTTTGGAAATATTAACGCTAGAGCATACAATGACGTTCTAGACGATTCTGTGCTTCCAACTTTGTGGCAACAGTTTGGGTATGGCCCTTTCCTGTTTCAGCATGACAATGCCCCCGTGCACAAAGCGAGGTCCATGCAGAAATGCTTTGTCGAGATCGTGTGGAAGAAATTGACTGGCCTGCACAGAGCCCTGACCTCAACCCCATCAAACACCTTTGCGATGAATTGGAACACTGGCTTTACGCCAGGCCTAACATCAGTGCCTGACCTCGCTAATGCTAACATATTCCAAATCTGTACTGAAACTTGTGTATCAGCGAGAAAGAGAAAGCACGTTTCTTCTTGCTCCGAGAAATGAAAGTTGTATGATTTGGCTGTTGGTTATACATAATTCATCTGCATCCATCTATGAGTTGTTTATTTTTCCTCTTAGAAGAAAAAAGACACGACAATAGCATTAAAGCTGAACGGAAGCAAGTCCTCACAGCAATGTTCCAACATCTAGTGGAAAGCCTTCCCAGAAGAGTGGAGGCTGTTATATCAGCAAAGGGGGGGGGGGAACAACATATGAATGCCCATGATTTTGGATTGAGATGTTCGATGAGCAGGTGTCCACATACATTTGGTTTCGTAGTGTAAATTTAGCCTCTTGTGAATTGAAGGAAAATATGTGGTACATTTTTGAGGGAAGCTTGGCTTCCCTTTGGCATCCATGAATACCCACCACGGGCAGAGTCGTCTTTGAAAGGATATTACTGATATTACTTTCAATAAATAGAACACAAATGGGAAGAAAGAGATTCTCACCTCTCCTCTCTCTTACCTTCACACGACAAACACACCACCCGCCATTTACACACGATCAAAAGTCGGGACGTTTTTTCAATATCCACATTTTTCCCCAGTCCATGTCAGGCCTTTTGAGAGGGAACGGCGTGGCAGCACTAGTTGCCCTCTGTGAGTTCCATGGAAATAGAAGGATGAACTTGTTAGCACACGAGTGTGTGCGTTCAAACATGCACCGGGACAACCTCCAGAGTAGTTTCGCAAAACCAGAGCGGACCAGTCTGATCGTGGCTTACACAGACACCGAGTTAAAAAACATACCAAACGGGGTCCAGAGAACATTTCCACTTGGTGAGAAGTGGATTGCGAAAGACTGCAAATATGTTTGGAGAAAAATGAGAAACAGGCAGAAGAGTGTGATAGTGTGATATCAATTCCCCCTCCGGGGCCCTAGCTGGTGCCAATTTGCTCAGTTTTAATCCTGGCTGTGGCCTGGCTGTGCAGTATCACTTAGACTGGGGGTCACCATTACTCGACCTGTGGGGAGGTGGGGAGGCAGACCAGGAGACAGTGAGCAATGTGTCAACAGGCACTGCCATGGAGAGGGAAAGTGAGTGGGATTGGGGTGGGTAGGGTTACAGACACACACCCTCCTGACCCACAGCAGTTGTGTGTGTGTGTGTGTGTGTGTGTGTGTGTGTGTGTGTGTGTGTGTGTGTGTGTGTGTGTGTGTGTGTGTGTGTGTGTGTGTGTGTGTGTGTGTGTGTGTGTGTGTGTGTGTGTGGTCAAAGGTAGTGCACTATAGTGGCCTCTGTAATTATTGGGACAGTGAAGCATTTTTAAATCTGTTGGCTCTTAAATCCAACAATGACTATGAGGCTGAAGTGCAGACAGTCAGCTTTAATTTGAGGGTATTATCATTTATATCAGCTGAACCGTTTAGAAATTACAGCAATTTTTGATCATAGTCCCCTCCCATTTTAGGGGACCAAAAGTGTTTTGACAAATCCACTTGTACAGTATGTGTATTCAAGTAGTAAAAAGTTAAGTAGTTGGTCCCATATGCATAGCACGCAATAATGACTACATCAAGCTTGTGACTCGACATACTTGTTGGATGCATTTGCGGTTTATTTTGGTTGTTTTTCAGATTATTTTGTGCCCAATTAATGATAAATAATGTATTGTGTAATTCTGGAGTAATTTGTATTGTAAAGAAGAATATAATATGTTTCTGAACACTTCTACATGAATGTCGACGCTACCATGATTACGGATAATCCTGAATGAATCGTGAATAATGATGAGTGAGAAAGTTACGCAAATATCACACCCCAAGACATGCTAACCTCTCACCATTACAATAACATGGGAGGCTAGCATTTTATATCATTCCTCCGAGACATGCTAACGTCTCACCATTAAAATAACAAGGGAGGTTAGCATTTTATATCATACCTCCGAGACATGCTAACGTCTCACCATTAAAATAACAAGGGAGGTTAGCATTTTTGGGGGTATGATATTTGTGCCTAACTGTTTCACTGCCCAGGTTTGGTCTGTGTCTGACTGGGGCTGCAGAAGTTGCTGTCTATCTGGTCTGCATCCCACTCACGCTCCATAGGTACACAGTAAGCGATGCAGGGGTTTCACAGGGAAAACAGCACATTTCTTAGCAAGCTCCGGGCAGACGTACAGATGTGAAGTCATACGCACTCATACGTGGGCAAGCGTGCACACACACACGCACGCACACACACACACACACACACAGCTTAGCAGCACTGTTTACTGAGATTCAACCACTTTGGTGCCGTAGGGAAAATAAAGAGAGGTGTTAATGGGAGAAAGTCATACATGTTTCGTACTGCTGCTGCTTGTTACTAATCACAATGTGTTCATGAGAACGGCTTGTTGTTCTTCTTCCTGTTTATTTCTGTGTTTGTCGGTCATGCGGTGCTGGTGCTACGGACCCCCCTCCACACCGGAGAGCCAGAAATAGCCCCTTGTTGTGTTTGATAAATAGGCGTCTACTGGCCCTTCGGTGAAACAGTGTGCGTCAGTGATGTTGGGACTTTCCCTCTCTCTCTCTTCCGTGTTTTCCTCCCTCATTTTTTCTCCTTCTCTCTCCCTCACTGCTGAGAGGAGTGTCACCTCCCCCTCTCGCCTCTCTCTCTCTCTCTCTCTCTCTCTCTCTCTCTCTCTCTCTCTCTCTCTCTCTCTCTCTCTCTCTCTCTCTCTCTCTCTCTCTCAGGTCTCCAACCCACTCTGCCTCTCGCTTCTCTCTCTCTCTCTCTCTCTCTCTCTTTCTCTCTTTCTCTCTCTCTCTCTCTCTCTCACCCTCTCTGGTCTCCAACCCACTCTGCCTCTCGCACACGCCCTCTCTCTCTCCACTCCCTCCTTTCCCTCCTGAACCACTTGCCATTCGGAGCATGCAGACTGCAGGCAGCGCCGGAGCTCTTGTCTCGCTGCCTCTCCTGCAGTGGGAATTGGAGGGGGTTTGTGTCAGCCTGATAGCCAGCCCTCACCCCCTCAACGCCTTCCTCCTTCTCCTCCTCCTCGTCCTTCTCCCTCCCTCCGTACTGCAGACCTTGGCCCTCAGCCCAACACACTTAATATTATCTCTTTGTTTCCCCTCCGACCCTCTTTTGCCTTCTATTTTTAAACCTTTGCAGCCTGTTGCATTATGTCTGTTCAGCCCAGGTGTCACGCCCTGGTCAAAGTATTTTGTGTTTATCTTCATTTATTTGGTCAGGCCAGGGTGTGGCATATTCTTTGGTTGTTTCGTGGGTGATTGTCCTTCGTGTCTTTGTTCCTTGTTCTGTGTGTATGTGCACCAGTATGAGGCTGTTTCGGTTTTCATTACGTTTATTGTTTTGTAGTTTTTGTATTTAGATTCGTGTTACGTTTGTTCATTAAACATGGATCGCAATCTACACACTGCATTTTGGTCCGACTCTCCTTCACACCTAGAAAACCGTTACACAATCACCCACCACAAACGGACCAAGCAGCGTGTCAACAGGCAGGAGCCACAGGAGAAGCAACAAAGGCAGCAACAGCGGCGCAATGAGGATTGGACATGGGACGATATATTGGATGGCAAGGGTTGCTACACATGGGAGGAGATCCTGGCGGGAAGGGATCGCTTTCCATGGGAACAGGTGGAGGCACTTAGGAGAGCAGAGGCAGCCGGAGAGAGGAGCCGGCGATACGAGGGAACACGGTTGGCAAGGAAGCCTGGGAGTCAGCCCCAAAAATTTATTGGGGGGGGGCTCACATGGAGTATGGCTACGCCAGGTAGGAGACCTGCGCAAACTTCCTGTGCTTACCGGGGGGCTAGAGAGACCGGGCAGGCACCGTGTTATGCAGTGGTGCGCACGGTGTCCCCAGTGCGGGTGCATAGCCCGGTGCGGTATATTCCAGCTCCTCGTATCGGCCGGGCTAGAGTGGGCATCGAGCCAGGTAAGGTTGGGCAGGCTCTGTGCTCAAGAGCTCCAGTGCGCCTGCACGGTCTGGTCTATTCAGTACCACATCCACACCCCAGCCCTCCGGTGGCAGCTCCCCGCACCAGGCTTCCTGTGCGTGTCCTCGGTCCAGTACCACCAGTACCAGCACCACACATCAGGCCTACAGTGCGCCTCGCGCTGTCGGAGCCTTTCTCCTCTCCTGCGCTGCCGGAGTCTCCCGCCTGTTCAGCGCAGCCAGAGCCTTCCTCCTCTACAACGCTGCCGGAGTCTCCCGCCTGTTCAGCGCAGCCAGAGCCTTTCTCCTCTCCTGCGCTGCCGGAGTCTCCTGCCTGTTCAGCGCAGCTAGAGCCTATCTCCTCTCCTGCGCTGCCGGAGTCTCCCACCTGTTCAGCGCAGCCAGAGCTGCCAGCCTGCATGGAGCAGCCAGAGCTGCCAGCCTGCATGGAGCAGCCAGAGCTGCCAGCCTGCATGGAGCAGCCAGAGCTGCCAGCCTGCATGGAGCAGTCAGAGCTGTCAGTCTACATGGAGCAGCCAGAGCTGCCAGCCTGCATGGAGCAGCAGCCAGAGCTGTCAGTCTGCATGGAGCAGCCAGAGATGTCAGTCTGCATGGAGCAGCCAGAGCTGTCAGTCTGCATGAAGCGCCAGTCTGCATGAAGCAGCCAGAGCTGTCAGTCTGCATGAAGCAGCCAGAGCTGTCAGCCTGCATGGAGCAGCCAGAGCTGTCAGTCTGCATGGAGCAGCCAGAGCTGTCAGTCTGCATGGAGCAGCCAGAGCTGTCAGTCTGCAAGGAGCTCAGTCTGCAGTCAGTCTGCAAGGAGCTGTCAGTCTGCATGGAGCAGCCAGAGCTGTCAGTCTGCATGGAGCAGCCAGAGCTGTCAGTCTGCATGGAGCAGCCAGAGCTGTCAGTCTGCATGGAGCAGCCAGAGCTGTCAGTCTGCAAGGAGCTGTCAGTCTGCAAGGAGCTGTCAGTCTGCATGGAGCCGCCAGAGCTGCCAGTCTGTATGAAGCCGCCAGAGCTGTCAGCCTACATGGAGCAGCCAGAGCCGCCAGTCAGCGTGGAGCAGCCAGAGCAGCCAGTCAGCATGGAGCAGCCAGATCTTTCAGTCTGCCAGGATCCGCCAGTCAGCCAGACTCTTCCAGATCTGCCAGTCAACCAGACTCTTCCAGATCTGCCAGTCAACCAGACTCTTCCAGATCCGCCAGTCAACCAGACTCTTCCAGATCCGCCGGGATCTGCCAGAACTGCCAGTCGGTCAGGATCTGCCAGTCGGCCAGGATCCGCCAGTCAGCCAGGATCCGCCAGTCAGACAGGATCTGCCAGATCCGCCAGTCAGCCAGGATCCGCCAGTCAGCCGGGATCTGCCAGTCAGCCGGGATCTGCCAGTCAGCCAGGATCTGCCGAAACCACCAGCCAGCCAAGATCTGGTAGATCCATCAACCTGCCTGAGCTTCCTCTCACTCCCGAGCTTCTCTCACTCCCGAGCTTCCTCTCACTCCCGAGCTTCCTCTCACTCCCGAGCTTCCTCTCACTCCCGAGCTTCCTCTCACTCCCGAGCTTCCCCTCAGTCCCGAGCTGCCTCAGTCCCGAGCTGCCCCTCAGTCCCGATCTGCTCCTCAGTCCAGTGGGGTTCTGGGTGAGGACTAATAGGCCATGGTTGGCGGCGAGGGTGGACTATCCAAGGACGCGAGGAGAGGGGACTAAGACATTGAGTGAGTGGGGTCCACGTCCCGCGCCGGAGCCGCCACCATGGACAGACGCCCACCCGGACCCTCCCTAGTGTTTTGAGGTGCGTTTGGGAGTCCGCACCTTAGGGGGGTTCTGTCACGCCCTGGTCAAAGTATTTTGTGTTTATCTTCATTTAGTTGGTCAGGCCAGGGTGTGGCATGGGTTTTTGTATGTGGTGTGTATGTATTGGGATTGTAGCTTAGTGGGGTGTTCTAGTTAGGTCTATGGCTGTCTGAAGTGGTTCTCAATCAGAGGCAGGTGTTTATTGTTGTCTCTGATTGGGAACCATATTTAGGCAGCCATATTCTTTGGTTGTTTCGTGGGTGATTGTCCTTCGTGTCTTTGTTCCTTGTTCTGTGTGTATGTGCACCAGTATTAGGCTGTTTCGGTTTTCATTACGTTTATTGTTTTGTAGTGTTTGTATTTAGATTCGTGTTACGTTTGTTCATTAAACATGGATCGCAATCTACACGCTGCATTTTGGTCCGACTCTCCTTCACACCTAGAAAACCGTTCCAGAAGGATTTAGTGTGTTTTCAGGAACGACTCATCAAGTAAGGATACATCAGTGAAAGTGGCAATCAGCAGTAGAATCACTAACAAAGTGTACTCCCCTGCCCCTTAGTTCGGTCACAACCTGACAGATGGGGCTGGATAAATGTACCCACTCTCAAATTCATAGACAGCGCTATGGATGCAATGACCGACCATCCATTTTAAACATGTTTTGAGGCTATACAGTGTGTGTTTATATTTTCTCTGTTTACAAACAACGATGTACTGTGAAAGCAAGCTTGTATTTTAGGTTCTGATGGGGTACGACAGTTGAACTAAGTTCATGAGGCATTTATACGTTATATTCTTCAAGAGCCAATGGGTTCATATCATCAAATTATGAGTACAAAAGTGGATGTAGCAACAGCAGATCTGATGGCCCCTTTAAGCAGTCAAATTGAATATATCTTCCCCATGTTGGATATAACAGAATTGTATTTTTATTTTTTTTAAGTACAATTGCTCTTTGACCCCATTGTTATAGTGCTATGCCACAAGAACACAGAGCTGTCACTATTGCTTAAGTGATGCTCTTAATGTAAGAGAGGGTTCCGGAACTAGTAGGTGAACCCAGTTACTTCCTCCTCCACTCAGATTTCACTTAACTTTTTGCATCAGCAAAAAAAAAAAAAAAAAAAAGCATAACTTTTCCATAGTTCCCAGGTTTTCCAGAAATCCCTGGTTGCACGATTCTGGTTTCCAGAAATCTTTCTTGGAAATAATAATAATTTAAAAAAATGTAAAAAATAGCATGTCTGACCATTATGCGCATCACACATGTACATGAATCCACACATTCTGCACATGTCCTCTATATAGCTTATGATTAGCTTAGGATTCCCACTCTTTTATTTGTCCACTGATTGTCCCTTGGCCACAGACCACAATACCATCAGATAGCACAGAGCAGCTCCAAGGTGTGTGTGTGTGTGTGTGTGTGTGTGTGTGTGTGTGTGTGTGTGTGTGTGTGTGTGTGTGTGTGTGTGTGTGTGTGTGTGTGTGTGTGTGTGCGCGCGTGTGTGTGTGTAATTGAAAGAGTATGCATAAAGCCTGTTAGAAGGCTTGCTCCTCCTCAGACGCACAGCTATGGAAGCTACACTAAACCAGAATGGCAGGAGAACCCATTTAAAAACATCACAGCTATGTGATACCATTACTGGCCATGTAAACAGCAGACACTGAGACAAACCAGTCGAGCCAAGGCATATGCTTTTGCAATGTAGTGAAGTGGAAACAAAATGTGTGTGTGTGTGCGTGCGTGCGTGCGTGCGTGTGTGCGCGTGTTTGTTGGGGCCGGGCAGTAGTTGTCGGTATTCAATGTCGGACTAAAGGTTAAGGGTAAGTATTCATATCTGATCTATGACCCCCACACGCATGTTTATTGTGACTTTTCTCCAGTGCGTTTTATGGGCTTACTTGGTTATGTAATACCACTGCACCTTTAACAAACTTAACCAATGGTTACCTTAAAGTACTAATTATGTAGTTTTTTGGGGGTATCTGTACTTTACTTCACTATTTATATTTTTGGCAACTTTTACTTCACTACATTCCTAAAGAAAATAATGTACTTTTTTCACATTTTTTATATTTTGACAGGAAATTGGTCAAATTTACACACTTATCAAAAGAACATCCCTGGTCATCCCTACTGCCTCTGACCTGGCGGACTCACTAAACACAAATGCTTTGTTTGTAAATGATGTCTGTGTGTTCCCCTGGCTATCGCTGGCGATATAAAAAAAGGTTGTGCAGTCTGGTTTGCTTAACATAAGAAATGTGAAATGATTTATACTTTTCCTTTTGATACTTAAGCACATTTTAGCAATTCCATTTACTGTTGATATTTAAGTTTATTTAAAACCAAATACATTTTATACGTTTACTCCGGTAGTAGTTTACTGGGTTTCACTTTTACTTGAGTCACTTGCTATTAAGGTATTTTTACTTTTACTGAAGTATCAAATCAAATCAAATTGTATTTGTCACATACACATGGTTAGCAGATGTTAATGCGAGTGTAGCGAGATGCTTGTGCTTCCAGTTCCGACAATGCAGTAATATCCAACGAAAAATCTAACCTAACAATTTCGCAACAATTCCTTTATACACACAAGTGTAAATGAATGAATATGAATATGTACATACAAATATATGAATGAGTGATGGTATAGAACGTCATAGGCAAGATGCAGTGGATGGTATAGAGTACAGTATATACATATGAGATGAGTAATGTAGGGTATGTAAACATTATATAAAGTGGCATTGTTTAAAGTGGCTAGTGATACATTTATTACATACATTTTGCCATTATTAAAGTGGCTGGTGTCGAGTCAGTATGTTGGCAGTTAGTGACAGGTGTTTAACAGTCTGATGGCCTTGAGATAGAAGCTGTTTTTCAGTCTCTTGGTCCCTGCTTTGATGCACCTGTACTGACCTCACCTTCTGGATGATAGCGGGGTGAACAGGCAGTGGCTCGGGTGGTTGTTGTCCTTGATGATCTTTTTGGCCTTCCTGTGACATCGGGTGGTGTAGGTGTCCTGGAGGGCAGGCGGTGATGCGTTGTGCAGACCTCACTACCCTCTGGAGAGCCTTACGGTTATGGGCGGTTCAGTTGCCGTACCAGGTGGTGATACAGCCCGACAGGATGCTCTCAATTGTGCATCTGTAAAAGTTTGTGAGTGTTTTTGGTGACAAGCCGAATTTCTTCAGCCTCCTGAGGTTGCCCACGCTGTCTGTGTGGTTGGACCATTTCAGTTTGTCCTTGATGTGTACGTCGAGGAACTTAAAACTTTCTACCCTCTCCATTACTGTCCCGTCGATGTGGATAGGGGGGTGCTCCCTCTGCTGTTTCCTGAAGTCCACGATCATCTCCTTTGTTTTGTTGACGTTGAGTGTGAGGTTATTTTCCTGACACCACATTCCGAGGGCCCTCACCTACTCCCTGTAGGCCGTCTCGTCGTTGTTGGTAATCAAGCCTACCACTGTAGTGTCGTCTGCAAACCTGATGATTGAGTTGGAGGTGAGCGTGGCCACGCAGTCGTGGGTGAACAGGGAGTACAGAAGAGGGCTGAGAACTCACCCTTGTGGGGCCCCAGTGTTGAGGATCAGCGGGGTGGAGATGTTGTTACCTACCCGTCAGGAAGTCCAGGACCCAGTTGCACAGGGCGGGTCGAGACTCAGGGTCTCGAGCTTGATGACGAGTTTGGAGGGTGCTATGGTGTTAAATGCAGAGCTGTAGTCGATGAACAGCATTCTCACATATTCCTCTTGTCCAGATGGGTTAGGGCAGTGTGGTTGCGATTGCATCGTCTGTGGACCTATTGGGGCGGTAAGCATATTGGAGTGGGTCTAGGGTCTAGGGTGTCAGGTATGACACTGATGAATATATGCCTATACCTAATCAGAAAAACTGAGTTCGAAAGACCTCATTTTCTGCTGGTTAATCTGTTTGTTAATTCCAGGATAAAACCCAGTATAATCATATTTCTCATCTCATCTCACCACATTCTACACTCAAAGAGGCTCACTGGGGAGGCATGGAGAGCCTGGTTTATTTTCCTGTAATCAAACCAGTTTGATGGTCGCAGTTTCGCTGTAGCTCTTTAAGCTCCACTTAATGAGAACAAGTCAAATGGTTGCTGCTCATCCCTGGAACCACCGACACACACACACACACACACACACACACACACACACACACACACACACACACACACACACACACACACACACACACACACACACATGCACACATACACACACACACACACACACACACACACACACAAACACACACCGCTGTAGAGAAGCTCAACTTATCTTATTGAGGATCCGGCTGAGCCATTATCTCCCCTCCCTCTCACTTTTTCTTCTTTCTCTAAGCCTGGAGTCAGTGTAACCTACCTGGACAGTAATTGTTCCTTGCATTGGGCCTTAATTGAATTGACAAGGAGCCGGAATTGATATCATTTAACACATTGATCTTGAGAGAATGAGACGGGCGCTTTGTGCCAAACCAAAAAAGAAAAGCTCTCTCCCCTCTCTTCTTTTGTTGTCTGACCATATTATTATTATCTCTCTCTCTCTCTCCAATAGACAGGGTATCTTTCAATTCTCTTTCTATCTCTCTATCTTTCTCTCTCTCTTTCTTTGGCTGTCTGCCTCCAGCGTCCCCCCCCCTCATTGTACGCAGATCCCTTCATCATCTCCTCCTCTGTTCTCCCCCCTCATTCTCTTTCCCTGCTCTCTCACATTGCACTAGACATCCATATCATTTTCTGTCTGCCTCGGCCCGAGAGTTGCACGTCTTATTCCGCTATTAGTGGGTAGGGAGTGGGGAAGGGAGGAGGGAACGGTGCACGGCGGAGCACGGCAAAGCAATTTGCGCTGAGTGCACTACAATACATGAGTGATTGGAGCGGGGACTGAGTGAGAGGCGAAGGAACCGCATGTTGGTCCCAGCTGTTGCACGTCGAGCACTCTTAGTAGCTGTCTCTACCATCCATCCATGCAGCCAGCCAGTCTCCTGGGTGAGCTGGAGTCACTTGGCCATTACCGCTTCCATTATCCAACCGCCGCCGTACCTAGAGAGGAGTATGAGCTTACCGCCACGACGCCACCCAGAACCAGAGAAAATGAATGGAGGGAAAGAGTCCCCTTAGACAATGAATCGGGGAAACAATGAGCAGATGGGAATGGGAGCCATTGACAACACGTTGGGGAGATAGAAGTGAAACCACGAAACCCCAACATGCATATTCCACTATGTGGTCTGTGTCGCGAAATACACGCATGATGCCGTGTGTGGCGGATGGACGGATGAATAGTGATGGATGGATGGATGGATGAATAGTGATGGATGGATGGATGGATGAATAGTGATGGATGGATGAATAGTGATGGATGGATGGATGGATGAATAGTGATGGATGGATGGATGGATGGATGAATAGTGATGGATGGATGGATGAATAGTGATGGATGGATGGATGGATGAATAGTGATGGATGGATGGATGGATGAATAGTGATGGATGGATGGATGGATGAATAGTGATGGATGGATGGATGAATAGTGATGGATGGATGGATGAATAGTGATGGATGGATGGATGAATAGTGATGGATGGATGGATGGATGAATAGTGATGGATGGATGGGGGTTGTTTGTTGCTGTTCCCTATTGTTTTGTCAAGGTGGATAATGGACCTGTGTGGGAAGGTGTGTGGGCACAGCCTGGGTGGGCACACACACACACACACACACACACACACACACACACACACACACACACACACACACACACACACACACACACACACACACACACACACACACACACACACACCCGGGAGACCACAGCTGTGACCTGGCCATGGGGAAACATGAGGCATAGGATTCAACCACTGCAACTTATGACTCATCGTCGTAGGGCCAACGTCGAGAGAACATTTCGATTCTATTACGAGCAATACATTCTCCATGGCTTGATGTGAGGGAGTTCGGGCAAATATATGTATAATGATATACAATGTAATGATGTGAACGACAGTAGTATTTCATATTAGCTAGTTATAGCACTAGGCTCGGGTGACTAGGGTGTATGGTATGTATTGACGTGACATAGCTATATTTATATAATTGTAACAATTACGAAGACTATAATGTACATTGTAATGGTGGTAATAACAGTTAGCACTAGGGTATATGGCACAATGCATGGATTTGACTTAACTACCATGTGTATGAAGGTTGGATCCGACTGTAACGTCGTTCTTCGTTTGTAGAAAGAGAGTCGGACCGAAATGCAGCGTGGTGGTTACTCATGTCTTTAATAAAGAAAGCGATACATGAAATAACTATTACAAAATACAAAACAACAAACGGAACGTGAAACCTAATTACAGCCTATCTGGTGAAACTACACAGAGACAGGAACAATCACCCACGAAATACAAAGCGAAACCAGGCTACCTAAATATGGTTCCCAAACAGAGACAACGAGAATCACCTGACTCTGATTGAGAACCGCCTCAGGCAGCCAAGCCCATACAACACCCCGACTCAGCCGCAATCCCAATAATACAAAAACCCCAATACGAAATACAACAACATAAACCCATGTCACACCCTGGCCTGACCAAATAATTAAAGAAAACACAAAATACTAAGACCAAGGCGTGACACCGACAAGCTTTTGATTATGTATGGCAGTGTTAGTAATAACAGTTAGCACTAGGGTATATGGCACAATGCATTGATTTGACCTCACTGGACATGAAACGCAGATACACATCTATAAGTGGTGTACTATAGGATACATATTCAGCTCTGAGGTATTCAGTGGGGTTTTGGGGGGGAGAGAATTGGTCACCCGATTTTGACTGATTTTATCCAGCATTCTACTAGGAGCCCGAGCGAGCCTGCTTATAACAGGTTTAGTGTGATTGACTGGTTTTATCCAGCATTCTACTAGGAGCCCGAGCGAGCCTGCTTATAACAGGTTTAGTGTGATTGACTGGTACTATCCAGCATTCTACTAGGAGCCCGAGCGAGCCTGCTTATAACAGGTTTAGTGTGATTGACTGGTTTTATCCAGCATTCTACTAGGAGCCCGAGCGAGCCTGCTTATAACAGGTTTAGTGTGGTTGACTGATTTTATCCAGCATTCTACTAGGAGCCCGAGCGAGCCTGCTTATAACAGGTTTAGTGTGATTGACTGGTTTTATCCAGCATTCTACTAGGAGCCCGAGCGAGCCTGCTTATAACAGGTTTAGTGTGATTGACTGATTTTATCCAGCATTCTACTAGGAGCCCGAGCGAGCCTGCTTATAACAGGTTTAGTGTGATTGACTGTTTTTTTTCCTCCCTGGTTAGAATCCCGGCCGCTGTCTTCCAAATCTACGTAATGCAGATTTGGAAGAGCTCTAGCTGGCAACTAGGCCAGGGCGATTATCAATTCTTGGGAGAAAGAAAAAAACACAAAAGCGCGGACAGGGGTTCTGACTTTGAATACAAAGTCGTGGCTTTGATAGTACACTCTTCCGCCATGATGTGTGTTATGACAATGCAATACAACACAATGGTTTATGAGTGTCTCCTCTCTTATCTTTTCGTCTTTGCTTATCTCATTTCTCCTAGTGTGAAACTCATATAATACATACAGGTCCTAATTCACAGTGAAATTGAGTGTTGGAAAATCTATTTTTGGACTTCATTTAAATGAATAGCCGTATAGCTATTGACTCTTTGTCGTCCTTGGAATCCCAGATTGCCCCTTTAAGTCACAGGTGTCTAAGTGAGAAGCTCCCTCTCTCTCTGAACATCCTCAGATTCTGCTCTCTTTTTTTTAAACTTTGGGTGGCATGATCTCTTAATCCTCCGCCTCCCTACAGCGCTTAAATGACACATTAGCATGTGGTTCTCCAAGCAGCCTAGATGACTAATGTCGTTATGTCCTCTCCTCTGCGATACTGGCTTCTGTGTGTGTATCTGTGTGCGTGCACCTGATACGCACACAAAACCAGAAATGTTTCAGCCCTCCAGGACCAAATCAAATCAAATCAAATGTATTTATATAGCCCTTCGTACATCAGCTGATATCTCCAAGTACTGTACAGAAACCCAGCCTAAAACCCCAAACAGCAAGCAATGCAGGTGTAGAAGCACGGTGGCTAGGAAAAACTCCGTAGAAAGGCCAAAACCTACGAAGAAACCTAGAGAGGAACCAGGCTATGAGGGGTGGCCAGTTCTCTTCTGGCTGTGCCGGGTGGAGATTATAACAGAACATGGCCAATATGTTCAAATGTTCATAAATGACCAGCATGGTCAAATAATAATAATCACAGGCAGAACAGTTGAAACTGTAGCAGCAGCACAGCCAGGTGGACTGGGGACAGCAAGGAGTCATCATGCCCGGTAGTCCTGAGGCATGGTCCTAGGGCTCAGGTCCTCCGAGAGAGAGAAAGAGAGAACGAGAGAATTAGAGAGAGCATACTTAAATTCACACAGGACACCGGATAGGACAGGAGTAGTACTCCAGATATAACAAACTGACCCTAGTCCCCCGACACATAAACTACTGCAGCATAAATACTGGAGGCTGAGACAGGAGGGGTCAGGTGACACTGTGGCCCCATCCGATGACACCCCCGGACAGGGCCAAACAGGAAGGACATAACCCCACCCACTTTGCCAAAGCACAGCCCCCACACCACTAGAGGGATATCTTCAACCACCAACTTACCATCCTGAGACAAGGCTGAGTATAGCCCACGAAGATCTCCGCCACGGCACAACCCAAGGGGGGAGGGGGGGTTAAAAGGGTTTAAAACCTTATTTGCATATTTCCCAGGGTGCCTGTCTAGTGATTTTTTTTTGTCACCAGTACCACCCATGACTGTGTTTGCTAGTGACAGAGACATGGTTGTTGCATTCATTCATTTTCTGTCCTGTGGCCTTCATTCATTTTCTGTCCTGTGGCCTTCAAGTGATTCCGTGTGAATATGTTGTCATAAAATTTGTATTATTTAAGACAATACATTACATATTTAATAAGGGCTTCTTTTCAGGGCCAAGTTACAGGTAGAGCTCTGCTACCCGATCAGAGCCTGACGAGCCCGGACATTATACATCGGATTAGGACCGGGTAGGGCCTGTTTTTTCATCAATAACTAGGGTGTGGGCAGGGCTCGGGTATCACTAAATGAATCACTAACATTTTTAAACTGAGCAATTTGCATTGGCTCTGCTGTGCAGTACAGCCATATATGACGAAGATCATAACATGGTGTCAGAAGTGTTTTAATTTATATAAAAATAGGAGAGATTATATCACAGAAAATAATAATGTTCCTTGAGTTTTGTTGTAATTTGGAGTGAGGTGAAAAGTAGCTAACAGCTAACTGCTCTCTCCGCTCTTCATGGAGCAGAGCAGCCCAGGAGGAGCCGTTGCTTTCGATACTCACAGACTTTAGCAATGCCAAGAATGTGCAAGCTGTCATCAAGGCAAAACGGTGGCTACTTTGAATAATCTTTGAAACACTTTTTTGGTTACTACATGATTCCATATGTGCTATTTCATAGTTTTTCTGTCTTCCCTATTATTCTACAATATAAAAAATAGTAAAAATAAAGAAAAACCCTTGAATGAGTAGGTTTGTCCAAACTTTTGACTGGTACTGTATATCACAGAAGACTGAAATATGACAAAATATTTTGACATAGAAACACCAGATTTTCTGAAATGAAAAAAAAATATTAATAATGTTTCACCCATGAGGCCACTAAGAGGGCGATTTGGTAATTTGACTGTAATAAACTAACACTGAGTGTTAATTTAACTCTTTACAGTGTTAATTTAACTTTTTACAATGTTAATTTAACTCTTTACAGTGTTAATTTAACTCTTGACTCGTTACATTTCTGGAGCCTTTAAGAATATATCTGTATGTCCAGCCCTTATATTTAGCCTCACAATTAAGTTTTCCCCCATTTTATTTTCAGGACAACCACGGCTACAAGAAGAAGACAAAACGAGTTGACATAATATAAGGTCACTAAAACCAAAAACCTGATAACATGAATTAATACGAATACTGTAACTACAGAATTGATTTGCATAGCGGGAAATGAAAATCCAACTAGTCAGTGACAACTGTGTGAAGTAATGGAGTTTGTGACTGCAAATTAGTGAGATTTCTACAGTATTATAGACACTCTGTCCTGGGAATGTAGAAAAACCTCTTACTTTCTACTGACTACTGTGTAGCTCGTGAGCGTCATAGAGCGAAACGTGTGTGTTTGTGACACTCAGCTTTTTCTTTGACATTTTTGTAAAAAAAGACCCGGCCCTGGACCCCTTCGGGATCTGCCCTTGGCTCACAAACACCGCTCTCGCTCAGCCCCCGTTAATGGAAATAGACTAATCCAGTGGTACAACCCAGAAGTCTCTAGCTCAAACACATGTTTTAAAAAGGGTTAGAAGTCCAAAACGGGCCGGCGTTACGCTGGGACTCTTTATTGGGAAAGAGTTCTCCAAGAAACCTTAAGAGCTGAAGAACAATTTAAAACACACACTTGTGTGTATGCTAGGTGGGTTTGCCTTTTGTTGAATTCCCCTTGCCTTGTTAAATATGGGCTTGCAGCCCGGGCCTATCCATCCAGATTATGAGACTGAGAGTTTCTCCTCATTGTTTGGTGCACCGTGCTCTATTACCATTAGGACCGAGGCTGAGGAGTGTGTGTGTGTGTGTGTGTGTGTGAAATCATTCATTCCTAATGCTGCTCAACATCTATATGGAGGAATATCCATGCTTCCTCTGGTTGCAGGGGCCTTGGCCCAAGGGCATAACAGCAATACATTACATGAATGGGAGGAATCATATCTATTTCAATGGGCTTCCTGTTTTCTCATTCTCTTTCAGAGGCCAGAACAATTACACCTGGCCGTGGCCCCAAATAGGCCTAGGGATGTAGACGTCGTGTAGTGTTCCCATTCAGTCATTGACACTCACTGCATACAAAGACGTTTGCTTACCATGGGTTGTCATCGATCTCAATCGCAGTGTTTTCATCTCTTTATTTATACCGGTTATTCCCATTGAGACCACGTCTCTTTTACAAGGGGGACCTATTCAAGTCTCCCCATAAACCCATATACTAAGTGTCTGTCGAGATCTCACTCCTCTTGAACCAGACCAGACAATATTTCGAAACAGTAACAATAATAAAAAACAGGACAAGAGTGTCACTTGAATAAACCCTCATGATGAAGGTAAGAAAATGCTAGGCTGAACAGTCCACTCCGTTAGCCTGATCCTAGATCCGTGTGTGCTGTCTTGCCAACTCTTAAGGCTGTCACTTAAAGTAGCTCATCACTCCATTGTTACATGTCCGTAAATAGAGGTCTCTGATTGGTTGTTATATTGGACAGGAAGTTGTTCCTGCTCTTTAATAGATCTATTGGAGTGTATAACCCTTGGGTCATGACCTTCGCCTGGGCCTACTTCTCCCAGGGACCCAAATAAGCCCATGTGGACAGACAGAGGGGCTCTAGGGGCCCGGACACCGTTTAAATTGCTATGATTGGCCAGAGAATGCTCTCGGGCGGTGGAGGCGTGATTTTAAAGAGGGGGGCCATCGCCGTTTAGTGTGATCTGTTTGGGGGCATTCCCCTCTCGCAATTTTTTGTGTGTCTTGTTTTGATGGGAAGCAATTTCAGGCCTAATGGGAAACAATAATGTTTATAGCCCTTGCGGTGACAAACACATTGAGAGTGACAGAACCATCGAGGCACCATGCACAGAGAACGACCCCCCCCCCCCAAAAAAATAAAAAATAAACAAAAGAATGAAAGAAGGAAGGAAGGGAGTCGGAGAGGTCTGATCTGAATTCGGATTGGGGCACGAAATAGACAAATAGACGTCAGGTAAACGTCATAAGGAGAATGGTAACACGACACATGCATCCTCCTTAGCACATCATCTCCTTTAAGAAATCTATAGTTCAGTCAACAGAGACGGGGGTTAAAAGTATTGCAATATATTGGGAATAGTGTGTCATTTGGGACCTTTCGATATTCAATCAAACATTTCTTCAAGTGTAATTTAAGCTGTACAGCAGCACCAGGTCCCATATTGGAAAGCAAACGATGAACACTCCAACAAGACTGAAATGATATCTAGCCAAGGACATACACAACGATATGTAGGCCTGTAATATGGGGAACGTCACATCGGAGGCCATAAGGCTCACCATTGTCTCCCGTATCTAGCGCTGTATAACGGAGTGGCTGTAGTCTTGCGACGGCTCTGTAATAGAGTGGACGAGACCTGTGAAACGCTCCCATAGTGACACAATGAGGATATGGTGTTCACATCCAAGACAGGTCTAACCGTAAATGATCATCCGTACCACTCGTTGGCATGTCCAGTATCTACACTAGCCTTCATATTAGTATTATACTGCTTCTTTGCTAGGCTAGGATGGGAGAGCATGTACAGATGTAGGGTCTTAATTTGAGCCAGTTTGCTACAGCAGCGATATTATCCTTCGGCAACAGGAAATGTGAATTATTATGTGGATTCTAATTAATGGACATTATTGTAGAGGCTGATACATTGTTCATTGGGGAAAGTCAAGTTTGGCATCACAAACTTTAGAAGCCTTTGTAAATCTCGAATAAACTACACGTTTGCATTTCCTTCTGTGCAGGAAGATTCTCAGCGACCAAAAGTGTGATCAAATTCAGATCCTACGTCTGTAAATGTTAGGTTGTTCTCTCTTCCCACCAAGATAATGATGTTAACACACTCCACTGTAGGGTGGAAGTGAAACGGGGTTGCTATGGCAACCGGGCAATTAATTTTGGATGCTCTACTGTTGCTTTGACTGGTGTATCATCGGCGTCTCTGTACAATCTGTTGATTTGGATCTTTGATGCGCTTAGGTATTGCGGTAAGAGACAACTTCTAATGGACCGAACCGTCAGTGTAGCCAGCACCTGGTTGTAACTGAATTCATGTTGAATGCCGCGAACAGAGTTTGTTAAAGGGTGTTTGTTTAAACCCGCCTTCTTACGTCCCCCCATATGTTCAAGGATTCAAGGATTCTATTTAGGTCCCCTACATACCGTATACCCAATTCTTCGCTCCCCTCATCTCTGTGTCTCTCCCTCTTTTTTTACATTCACTCATCTTCATTTTTGCCATATATTGTGCCATTGATTTATCTCTCGTTCTCTTCGTCTCCCTTTTCTGTCATCTTTACTCCCCTCTCATTCTCTCTTCTCCTCTCCGTCCATCCCTCCCGCCTGTCTGAGAAGAGGTTAAGAAGTGTAGCTGTGTGCGATCCCTAACCCCTGACATCTAACCCCGGCCCGTGGGAATCAAGCCGCCTCATCGCCCACCCTAATCACCCTATTAAATCATCCAGAACAAGTTCATAACACAACATTAATGATAGCATCTGTATGTCATATTTAATGGCAGCCCCCGACGTAAAGGTTATCTCCGCTTTCATCATCATAGGCCTCCAAATGGGACCCCATACGCTCCAAAGGGGTCACTGCGAAAATGAAAGGGAGTCGACTAAGGTAATTAATAGAATGCTTTGGAATATCAGTCTCAGCTTCAGCATTATTTACGCTCGCCGTAGCCCATAAACAATCAATTGTTTATCCTTCTCTCTGGCAGTGATTCTCCTTTGATTCCATCAGGCAGTAATGGATTTTTATATATCTGTTTTATACCTATTAACTGCTCGCAGCTTGAGGCATGACAATGCATTCAACCGCCAACCAGCCAACCGACCGGCCCGGCATGCCCAAGTCCATTTCCCAGGCCCCCTAGGGAACGCTGCATGTCACCTGTCCCCCGTTTGCCCCCCCCCCCCTCCTCGTCGATCCCTGAGACAATAGATGGAATCTCACCTACGTTACTGCAGCCCCCGTGTCGCTTGAAATGGAACATCGCTCGCCTTTGGTGTGCCATCAATATTTAATGGACACCACTTCATTTTTCAATTTTTGGAGAGAGAGAGATAGCGAAAAGGTATGTGAAAGACAGGGAGAGAGAGAGGGAGAGAGAAAGGGAGAGAGAGATGTTATTGTCATTTAGCGTGAGGTGACACTTGTGACTGCAACCAGCTGCGGGCTGTCTAAAATGGCCTGAGGGAAGAGGGGGCAGAAAGAAGGGCTAGCTGCCGCTAACACCACAGAAACTCCTAATTGTTCTCCAACAAGACAAGGTCTCATATTGACCCCTCTCTCTCTCTCTCTGTTTTGTCTTTCTAGTTGCTTACTCACTAACAAAATGGGGTTTTATTCGATGACAGCTAAAGACCCTTGAGAAAGAAGCTATATTTTTGTATTTTTAGTCACTCATTCACTAACAACAACGGGCATCATTTGTTGGGAGCTTTAAGTCCAAGTGGCCTAGTTAGCATGTTCAGAAACCTACCTAGTTACAATTGCGTGTGTACCTCCAAAGCCCACAGCACTTCACTTGCTTTACTTGGTTTCATGCTTGAAGGAATTTCTCCGAAACGGTTCCGCAGTTCCCCTGCAAGTCGTCTTCATCTGATGTCTGTCACCACCATCTTATTTGCTCAGTACTCTCCTCAATCGGTGTGTATTGCAGTAGCCTCAAGTTCTTATTTTATCCAGCCCTGCGACTTTCTCTTACATCTTGAACATCCAAAGACACTTATGAGAAAGCGGAGGCAGAGAGTATTCCAGGAATGATTCCCCTCCTCTAATCCCTTTTAACTGCAGTACAAACCTTTGTGCTCCCATTCCCTCCTGTAGTGGAGTACAAGCATAAAGCGCTTTTTGATGTGAGCATTTGTTTTGTGTGTGTGTGTGTGTGTGTGTGTGTGTGTGTGTGTGTGTGTGTGTGTGTGTGTGTGTGTGTGTGTGTGTGTGTGTGTGTGTGTGTGTGTGTGTGTGTGTGTGTGTGTGTGTGTGTGTGTGTGTGTGTGTGTGTGTGTGTGTGATAATGAATTAGTGATGTTACACAGGTAACACTGTGTCTCTGTGTTCCCCTCTACCTCTCTCTACAGACTGGCAGGAAAGAGAAAGGAGACCCGCTGAACTCTGCCATCGACAAGATGACCAAGAAGACCAGGGATCTGCGCAGACAGGTGGGTCACAGTGTCCAAAGCTGAGTTTGATGGACGCCATGTTTGCACCAAAGAGTTTGGCCAAACTGGTCCCAAACGAATCCTTACATGATTAGCTATAGACGCCATATGTACACTAAAAAGGCAATCGTACAGGGACAGTCTGGCCAACTCTGTTCCAACACAAACCGGACATGACTGGATAAAAAGAGGACATTTTTGCAGTCCAAGGCAATCGTATCATGAACATAGTTTAGCCAGCTCAGTTCCAACTGAAACCGGACTTAATTGGCTAAAGATGCCATTTTTGTGCTCCAATGCAATTTATATGGACAGTGTGGCCAACTTGGCTTCAAACAACACCTGACATGATTGGCTATAATAGACACACCATATTTTCACTGAAAGGCAATCATACTATACATGGAGAGAGTTTGGCCAATTTAGGCTGAACCCAAATCTGACATAAATGGTTATATGATGGCCAAACCCTCCATAATACCTGATTCTGGGTCTGCACTTACACATTGCACTGACTGACTCTCCATCCTGCATAGACTGCTATTCACTTTACAAACACCGAGCTAAAGAGCCAAATGTGTTTCTGTCATTGAAATCTATCGACCCGATCTTTACACGTATACACTTGATTTCATGAATCCCGGGGAGTATAGAGGCTGAGAGCTCGGAGCTATTACTTTCTCCCAAATTGCAATGCTCCTCTCCATTAGTGGCCCAAAAGGAGACACTTCATGTAGTGTTACATCTTGTTATAGTAATCAAAAGTAAAATTGATTTCTTTGGGAAGGCAATCTCATTTTGCCTCCCTCCCTCTCTACCCATGAAAATATGTTTTTTTGTTGTTGTACTGTATAATTCATAGAAAAATGCAGGTGATGGTAGGCGACTGGTAGTCACAGTGACCTAAAAGCTATTCATTCACTTTTATTAAGAGGTGTAGTTCACCTGCTCTGTTGCACAGCATTTAGATGCCAAACAAGTGTTCATCTTAAAGGCTGACTACACCGCTCGCATCGTGTGCAAAAATCGTGTTGCATCGCGTTGCAAAAATAAATGTAGAAATCTATATTGTTCAATTATTGTTCCCACACTGCTCGCGCGCGACAACGAGCGTCTGCGTTGCCAAGAGCTAAAATAGAAGTCAGTTCTATTTCTGATGCAGATCGCGCTGCAAGTCCTGCCTCTCCCATCTCATCATTGGTTTATATAAGCAGGTACCTGAAAGACAAACGAGGCCAGTGGCGGTAATGCACCTAATTCATGAAAGTTGCCAATTGCAATGTAAAGTCAAGAGAAGAAAAAGCCTAGAAGGAGGAGAGATGACAAGAAACAGTTTCTGGATTAATTGGTAGAGTAGAGGACCTTCAGCATTTCAGATAATATAACAACTCAATGTTTATATCCCAGGACAAATTAGCTAGCAACAGAAAGCTAGCTAGCTAAATTGCCATAAATGTTGAATGCTTTTCGACCTGTCCCCAAATTAATATAATTGGTTCAGAGTTTGTTTTGATATTTTAACCTGCGTGTCGTGATCACGTTTGGTGTGGGGGGACAAAATACATTTATGCACGATGGCGCACGATGGCGCACGCCCGCAGGCAGTTTGGGTTCCATGTTACGGTATATCTTTAAAATAGCAATGACCTATAGTACCACAGCCATTAATAACTTAAATATTGGTCTAATAACCAATTAACTGAAAACAGAGATTGCTCAACATAGACTGAACATGGTCTTATGTACTATATGTACTCAATGTACTATATAGTCAGACATAGAAGAAACAGAGAGGAGACAAAGGGAACATATAAGAGACATACAGTGGTTTCTCCTTTAAAAGTTGCAGCGTATTCTGTGGCATGTTATTTAAGTGCCAACCACTGGTACCATTAATGCTAGTTAGTGCTAGTTTGACCACCAGAGGGCATCTTTGAGAAGCATTTGATATCCTTCAATAGTGGCTGTACGAGAGAATTTAAAACCTTTTTTGTAAGAACATAATATATATATGGAACTGATTTTAAGAAATGTTGCTTAACAACACTGTCATCTCAGATTTTCAAAATATGCTTTTGAACCATAGCTAAACAAGCATTTGTGTAAGAGTATTGATAGCCTAGCATAGCATTTAGCCTAGCATTCAGCATGCAACATTTTCACAAAAACAAGAAAAGCATTCAAATAAAATAATTTACCTTTGAAGAACTTCAGATGTTTTCAATGAGGAGACTCTCAGTTAGATAGCAAATGTTCAGTTTTTACAAAAATATTATTTGTGTAGACAAATCGCTCCGTTTTCTTCATCACGTTTGGGTAAGAAAAAAAACTAAAATTAAGTCATTAAAACGCGAACTTTTTTCCAAATTAACTCCATAATATCGACAGAAACATGACAAACGTTGTTTAGAATCAATCCTCAAGGTGTTTTTCACATATCTATTCGATGATAAGTAATTCGTGGCAGTTTAGTTAATCCTCTGAAGAAATGGAACGCGCATGGACCTGGAGATTACGCAATAATTTCGAAACACGAAAACCGGGCGGACACCTGGTAAATGTAGTCTCTTATGGTCAATCTTCCAATGATATGCCTACAAATACGTCACAATGCTGCAGACACCTTGGGAAACGAGAGAAAGGGCAGGCTCATTCCTGGCGCATTCACAGCCATATAAGGAGACATTGGAACACAGCGCCTTCAGAATCTGGGGCATTTCCTGTATGAAACTTCACCTTGGTTTCGCCTGAAGCATTAGTTCTGGGACACTCACAGATAATATCTTTGTAGTTTTGGAAACATCAGAATTTTTTCTTTCCAAAGCTGTCAATTACATGCATAGTCGAGCATCTTTTCGTGACAAAATATCTTGTTTAAAACGGGAACGTTTTTTATCCAAAAATTAAAAGAGCGCCCCCTATCTCGACGAAGTTAATTAATTTGATTAATATTATGGTGTTTCTGTTCCAAGAACAACTAAAAACCCGCTCGGTTACCGTTAGGATGAAATGGATAATATGGTGCTGTACAACGTGACGGTCGGGAGTAGGCTACAGTACTTGCGGGCACGCGGGAGACCGTGGTTCAATTCCCCGACGGGGAATAAGTAATAAGTAATATGATTATTGTGGCAGATGTTTGTGTATATAGCACTTTTTTTTTTTAGGTTTTCAATTTAGGCTGTCCTTGTAAATAAGAATTTATTCTTAACTGTCTTGCCTAGTTAAATAAAGGTTACACTAAGAGCATGACATTTCTACACAATAATTGTAGTCAAACCAATACCCAAATGGAGATTCAGTCAAAATAAAAATCTCATTGATTTATCAAGAGCAGTCCCCATGCTTGTCTCAGAGCAGTGTGAAACGGTGCTAAAATAGTTGTCGGCTATTGCTTCTAACTTCAATATGTTCTTTAAATAAATAAGACCTACACCACGTAACAGCACATTACTCAACACTAGTGAGACTCATGTCGCCTACGGTAGGCCTACAGTATATCGGAAAAAAATATGACGTGACTCTCCGCCAATAATTACATATAGAGGATTGGAGGATTCTAAATTAAAACCAAAATGGGTCACCCAGGGTCTCCCAGTGGCAGCCGGCACGGGAATCGAACCTGCATCCCAATCACGGTCGGATGTGATACATAATAATAATACTTTTTGTTGTATTATTTGTTTTGTCTTTTCTGGTGGAATAAACTGAAATTGCAACCAATCACAACTGGCACTAAAAACAGTGGGAATGTTTCCCTAGTCAGATCCATTATTAGTGCAATGCCCCTTAAAGTGTTGCTCTGTGCTACCCAGTGTGGCGGGGTAGCACAGAGCTCCTCCCCCTTCCTCCTCCTCCATTTCCTTAGCGCTAGGTCCGTCTTCTGTGCGCGGCTCTGCATTCCATTCCATGCCCCCTGCCCTCGTGCCTTGAACCTCGCACGCTTTTTGGATATAGCTGGAGAACTGCTGGGCAATCCCATTGTGCACAAATCGGGAGCCACGATCAACATATAGTCTTGCGAATAACCGGGTTAATAATATATCTGTGAGAATATCCAAGGGGCTTTTATATCATTCTAAATTAATAATAATAATGGCTTTGTTTAGATTATTTTGTTTTCAAATAACGGAAAATGAGCGAGAAAAGGGCCATTCTTGAACATGGGGTGAGACATTGTTACTAATTTGTAAACAAAGCCAGTTTGTTATTTCGAATTATTTCTGGTTTTAGAGGGAGAGAAACCTAAAAACCTACTGTCATCTTATGGGTCTCCCAGTCAAGGACGGCACAGGTATTGAACCAGCATCTGAAGCAATACAGAACCAGCATCTGAAGCAATACAGTTGCACTGCTTAGACCGTTGCACCACTCAGGTGCTGTACAATGTGATCGGTTGGGAGTGGGCTACACTACTACAGTAAGAGCAAAATAATAAAATAAAATAATAAAAACCTTTATTTAGCCTGTGGTAGGTAATACTGAAGTTGTGCATAACTGAGCAAGAGAACAGGTACATTAGAGTGTCTAGTTTGAGAAACAGACGCCTCACAAGTCCTCAACTGGCAGCTTCGTTAAAAAGTACCCGCAAAACCCCAGTCTCAACGTCAACAATGAAGAGGCGACTCTGGGATGCTGGCCTCCCCTCTGTCCAGTGTCTGTGTTATTTTGCCCATCTTAATCTTTTCTTTGTATTGGCCAGTCTGAGATATGGCTTTTTCTTTGCAACTCTGCCTAGAAGGCCAGCGTCCCGGAGTCTCAATTATTTTATTATTTGCAATAAAAGTGACTCCAAAATGATACATTTACCATTAATTTCTATTGGGCACAAAATAACCTGAAACTCAACCAAAGCAAACAGCAAATGCATCCAACAACATTGTAGAGTCACAAGCTTGATGTACTGTAGTCATTGCATGCTATACATTTGGGACAAAATACTTTTGCTCCCCTAAGATGGGGGACTACAAAAAGTGCTGTAATTTCTAAATGGTTTACCCGATATGAATGAAAATATCCTAAAATGAATGCTGACAGTCTGCTATTTAACCCCCATAGTTGTTGTGCCATTTAAAATCTAAAGTGCTCCAGTACAGAGCCAAAATAACAAACAAAAAATTCACTGTCCCAAAACATTTGGTGTTCGATGTAGAGGAGTGGAGACAGAGTGGAGAGAGAGTGGAGACAGAGTGGCGACAGAGTGGAGAGAGAGTGGAGACAGAGGAGACATAGAGGAGACAGAAGGTAGACATAGAGGAGACAGAGGGGAGACAGAAGGTAGACATAGAGGAGACAGAGGGGAGACAGAAGGTAGACATAGAGGAGACATAGAGGAGACAGAAGGTAGACATAGAGGAGACATAGAGGAGACAGAAGGTAGACATAGAGGAGACATAGAGGAGACAGAAGGTAGACATAGAGGTGACAGAGGGTAGACATAGAGGAGACAGAGGGTAGACATAGAGGAGACAGAGGGTAGACATAGAGGAGACAGAGTGGAGACAGAGGGGAGACATAGAGGTGACAGAGGGTAGACATAGAGGAGACATAGAGGAGACGGAAGGTAGACATAGAGGAGACAGAGGGGAGCCAGAGAGGAGACATGGAGTAGACAAAAGGTAGACATAGAGGAGACAGAAGGTAGATATAGAGGAGACAGAGGGGAGCCAGAGAGGAGACATGGAGTAGACAAAAGGTAGACATAGAGGAGACAGAGGGGAGACATAGTGTCGCTCTTGCTGTTGGTGAGTCTCTGATCCACCTCTACACAGACGACACCATTCTGTATACTTCTGGCCCTTCTTTGGACACTGTGTTAACAACCCTCCAGGTTAGCTTCAATGCCATACAACTCTCCTTCCGTGGCCTCCAATTGCTCTTCAACCGATCGCTGCCTGCACCTGCCCTTCCTGTCCAACATCACTAGTCTGGACGGTTCTGACTTAGAATATGTGGACAACTACAAACACCTGGGTGTCTGGTTAGACTGTAAACTCTCCTTCCCCAGACTCACATCAAACATCTCCAATCCAAAGTTAAATCTAGAATTGACTTCCTATTTCGCAATAAAGCATCCTTCACTCATGCTGCCAAACATACCCTTGTAAAACTGACCATCCTACCGATCCTCGACTTCGGCGATGTCATTTACAAAATAGCCTCTAATACCCTACTCAATAAATTGGATGCAGTCTATCACAGTGCCATCTGTGGTCCTTCTGTAGCACAGTTGGTAGAGCATGGCGCTTGTAACGCCAGGGTAGTGGGTTCGATTCCCGGGACCACCCATACGTAGAATGTATGCACACATGACTGTAAGTCGCTTTGGATAAAAGCATCTGCTAAATGGCATATATTATTATATTATTATTATTATCTGTTTTGTCACCAAAGCCATATACCACTGTGACCTGTACGCTCTCGTTGTCTGGCCTTCGCTTCATACTTGTCGCCAAACCCACTGTCTCCAGGTCATCTATAAGACCCTGCTAGTTAAAGTCCCTCTTTATCTCAGCTCGCTGGTCACCATAGCATCTCCCACCTGTAGCACACGCTCCAGCAGGTATCTCTCTCTGGTCACCCCCAAAACCAATTCTTCATTTGGCTGCCTCTCCTTCCAGTTCTCTGCTGCCAATGACTGGAACGAACTACAAAAATCTCTGAAACTGGAAACACTTATCTCCCTCACTAGCTTTAAGCACCAACTGTCAGAGCAGCTCACAGATTACTGCACCTGTACATAGCCCCTTTATAATATAGCCCAAACAACTACCTCTCCCCCTACAGTATTTATTTATTTTGCTCCTTTGCACCCCATTATTTCTATCTCTACCTTGCAAATCTAACATTCCAGTGTTTTATTTGCTATACTGTATTTACTTTGCCACCATGGCCTCTTTTTTTGCCTTTACCTCCCTTATCTCACCTCATTTGCTCATAATGTATATAGACTTATTTTTCTACTGTATTATTGACTGTATGTTTGTTTTACTCCATGTGTAACTCTGTGTCGTTGTATCTGTCGAACTGCTTTGCTTTATCTTGGCCAGGTCGCAGTTGTAAATCAGAACTTGTTCTCAACTTGCCTACCTGGTTAAATAAAGATGAAAAAATAAATAAATAGTGTAGACGTAGAGGAGACATAGAGGAGACAGAGGGTAGACATAGAGGAGACAGAGGGGAGACAGAGGGGAGACATAGAGGAGACATAGAGGAGATATAGTGGAGACAGAGGGTAGACATAGGGGAGACATAGAGGAGACATAGTGGTGACATAGGGGAGACAGAGGGTAGACATCGTGGAGACAGAGGGGAGACAGAGGGGAGACATAGAGGAGACATAGAGGATATATAGTGGAGACAGAGGGGAGACAGAGGGGAGACATAGAGGAGATATAGTGGAGACAGAGGGTAGACATAGAGGAGACAGAGGGGAGACAGAGGGGAGACATAGAGGAGACATAGAGGAGATATAGTGGAGACAGAGGGTAGACATAGGGGAGACATAGTGGAGACATAGTGGAGACATAGGGGAGACAGAGGGGAGCCATGGAGGAGACAGGGGGAGGGCAAGACGGGAGCAGAGAGGCAGGAATTACACAGCGGGTCTGATATAGTAATTATGTCACAACAGCCCCAGAGGAGGCTATTCAATGGTGCTAAGAGACACTAGGCCTTCCAGGAGGGAGGAGAACTGAGCAAAGAGGCTTTGCCTGTGAAGTGACTTTGTTTGTGTGTGTGTGTGTGTATGTGTGTGTGTGTGTGTGTGTGTGTGTGTGTGTGTGTGTGTGTGTGTGTGTGTGTGTGTGTGTGTGTGTGTGTGTGTGTGTGTGTGTGTGTGTGTGTGTGTGTGTGTGTGTGTGTGTGTGTGTGTCATACTCCCTTGTGTATAGCAGCCATCTCATGTTAGAATGCAGAAACACACACAACGTTTGACACCTTTGTGTCGTTGTGAAGACGGGAGATGGCAGAGAGAGAATGAGTACAATGACAGTGACAGCTGTCAGGAATACACACTGTGTGTGCAATAATAGTGTTTAACATAGTAATTTTTTAATGGCTACCTCGTCTCTGTACCACACACATGCAATTATCTGTAAGACTCCTCAGTCGAGCAGTGAATTGCAAACACAAATTCAACCTCAAAGAGCAGTGAGGATTTCCAGTGCCTCGAAAAGAAGGGCAACTATTGGTAGACGGTTTTAAAAAAATAACTTGAATATCTCTTTGAGCACAGTTATTAAATACACTTTTGATGGTGTAGCAATACACCCAGTCTAGAAAGATACAGGTGGCCATCCTAACTCAGTTGCCAGAGAGGAAGGAAACTGCTCAGGGATTCACTTTTTGCCCTGAATACAAAGTGTTATGGTTGGGGAAAATCCAATACCACACATAACTAAGTGCCACTCTTCATATTTTCAAGCATAGTGGTGGCTGCATTATGTTATGGGGGTGTTTTTAACCATGAACCACTTGGGAGTGGGGAGTTTTTCAGGATAGAAAATAAACAGAACAGAGTATTCTTTTTTGCAAGTATTTAAATTATAGTCCTATTGTAAAACGATTATAACACTGAAAAGGCTTTTTCTAAATTAAATGAAAATATCCATGTTATAATGTTACATGCAAGGATATACTATGTCATTTCAATTGATTAATTTAATAAAACAAACTATTCAATGTATTGTATATGACTTGCAGGGGCTCCCCGTAAAAAGACTGGGAGCCAACCGATAGCCTTCCCGTTTTTTACTTGTTGTTTATGTAGGCCAATCAAAGCGGCAGAGAGGGCTCAATGTGTAGCAAGTGGAGTGAGAGTTCACTAATGCAATGCAAGTTAGCGAAATTAAAAGGAGTAGGCTACAACAGGTAGGCTGTTGTTTTATCCGAATGGGTTTGGCCTCAATTAGCCCAGCTATCTGGCTAACTTAGCTAGCTAACGAGGCTCCTCCGGTCAAGACATGCCCTGTTAACGTTAAATGGGATGATAAATAACATTGCGGCTGCTACACGTTAGCAAGCCTTGGCTGTCGCCGAGTTGCCTTGGCGTCTCTCTCTTTCCCTCGGTCTGCTCGCTACACGCCCCTTATAACTTCCCCAGCTGCAGTAATAGAGCAAAAGAGCAGCCTATCCCTCACGCAGCAGTGCTCAGGTGAAACGCTTACGTTAAAAAAATAAACGCACGTCTTTTGAACGTCCGACAACAATGTATGATACTATTCGAATAGTGAAACTATTTTCAAACCCTCAAGCTCTAGAATGTATGTAAAATCACCAAGCTGGTCTGCATCTCCACCGGTGCGGGAAAATTCTCAGCATCAAAAGAGTGATCCGATTAAGATCCTACACCTGTGTGTGTGAGATACAGTACACCCAACCACATATCACATATACATATGTAGGCCTACAGATAGTCATTTCATTCTCTACCTGTTTCATATCAGTTTCTCTGAGCGCAGAACACATAAAGTCTAACATGTGGTATATGTGTAATTTACACACACTCATACAGTATATCATATATAAACATGTAGGCCCAGAGAATCATTTTGCAGACAGTTGCTTATACTCTATGGCCCTTATACATTTTTACATTTACATTTAAGTCATTTAGCAGACGCTCTTATCCAGAGCGACTTACAAATTGGTGCATTCACCTTATGACATCCAGTGGAACAGCCACTTTACAATAGTGCATCTAAATCTTTTAAGGGGGTGAGAAGGATTACTTTATCCTATCCTAGGTATTCCTTAAAGAGGTGGGGTTTCAGGTGTCTCCGGAAGGTGGTGATTGACTCCGCTCTCCTGGCGTCGTGAGGGAGTTTGTTCCACCATTGGGGGGCCAGAGCAGCGAACAGTTTTGACTGGGCTGAGCGGGAACTGTACTTCCTCAGTGGTAGGGAGGCGAGCAGGCCAAAGGTGGATGAACGCAGTGCCCTTGTTTGGGTGTAGGGCCTGATCAGAGCCTGGAGGTACTGAGGTGCCGTTCCCCTCACAGCTCCGTAGGCAAGCACCATGGTCTTGTAGCGGATGCGAGCTTCAACTGGAAGCCAGTGGAGAGAGCGGAGGAGCGGGGTGACGTGAGAGAACTTGGGAAGGTTGAACACCAGACGGGCTGCGGCGTTCTGGATGAGTTGTAGGGTTTAATGGCACAGGCAGGGAGCCCAGCCAACAGCGAGTTGCAGTAATCCAGACGGGAGATGACAAGTGCCTGGATTAGGACCTGCGCCGCTTCCTGTGTGAGGCAGGGTCGTACTCTGCGGATGTTGTAAAGCATGAACCTACAGGAACGGGCCACCGCCTTGATGTTAGTTGAGAACGACAGGGTGTTGTCCAGGATCATGCCAAGGTTCTTAGCGGTCTGGGAGGAGGACACAATGGAGTTGTCAACCGTGATGGCGAGATCATGGAACGGGCAGTCCTTCCCGGGAGGAAGAGCAGCTCCGTCTTGCCGAGGTTCAGCTTGAGGTGGTGATCCGTCATCCACACTGATATGTCTGCCAGACATGCAGAGATGCGATTGCCACCTGGTCATCAGAAGGGGGAAAGGAGAAGATTAATTGTGTGTCGTCTGCATAGCAATGATAGGAGAGACCATGTGAGGTTATGACAGAGCCAAGTGACTTGGTGTATAGCGAGAATAGGAGAGGGCCTAGAACAGAGCCCTGGGGACACCAGTGGTGAGAGCGCGTGGTGAGGGAGACAGATTCTCGCCACGCCACCTGGTAGGAGCGACCTGTCAGGTAGGACGCAATCCAAGCGTGGGCCGCGCCGGAGATGCCCAACTCGGAGAGGGTGGAGAGGAGGATCTGATGGTTCACAGTATCGAAGGCAGCCGATAGGTCTAGAAGGATGAGAGCAGAGGAGAGAGAGTTAGCTTTAGCGGTGCGGAGCGCCTCCATGATACAGAGAAGAGCAGTCTCAGTTGAATGACTAGTCTTGAAACCTGACTGATTTGGATCAAGAAGGTCATTCTGAGAGAGATAGCGGGAGAGCTGGCCAAGGACGGCACGTTCAAGAGTTTTGGAGAGAAAAGAAAGAAGGGATACTGGTCTGTAGTTGTTGACATCGGAGGGATCGAGTGTAGGTTTTTTCAGAAGGGGTGCAACTCTCGCTCTCTTGAAGACGGAAGGGACGTAGCCAGCGGTCAGGGATGAGTTGATGAGCGAGGTATATATATATATATATACACACATACATACACACACACACACACACACGTACACACATTAACAAACACTTAGCATCTCAACTTACCCTCATCACACATGCATAGATGGGACGTTTGATTGCCTACTCAGGATCGTGCATTAAATGTTGAGTAAATCAAAGGTGTGTGCAAACAACACATAAAGCAACCCGCCCTCCCACCCAGGTTCAAAATGACAGCCTGACCGCCTGTTTGATTTTCTTCAAAATTTTCTTCACAATGTGCCACTCAGTTCCGCTAGACAATGTGCCTGTCCCAAATGGCACCCTATTCCTTGCATAGTGCACTACTTTTGACCAGGGCCAATAGGGAATAGGCTGCCATTTGGGATGCACCCCAGGGGCCTAGTAACGTAATTAGAAAACGCCTTTTAAAATCCTGTGCACACCTTGGCGCAGGGTTGTAAATATCGCTGCGGCTGGGACACGGTTTACATCAGGCACTCAATCGTACATCCCACCCCCTCGTTTTCCCTCCTTCTCTATCTCTCTCTCTCTCTGCCTTGTTCAACTTTTTACCCCCGCCTCCCCCTGTACCAAGTGTGCGCCCCGTCCTTGGGTGTGCTTTTGTGGCCTTGTTACTCCAACAATATTGGGAAAGCAGTAAACTCTCTCCGACACGTGTATTATAATTATAGATGTTAGACCCCCCCATCTCACACACACACACACACACACACACACACACACACACACACACACACACAAAAAATAAGGTGGCTGTTTACAGATTTGCAAGGCCATGCACTTTTTAATCCTTTTAAGACATTTATTTCATTATCTATCGCGGTATTAAACCGAGGTGAGATGTTTATTGCGTGACTCCTCACGTTTTATGGTACAGTAAAGTGGTTTAAAGGAAATGAAAAGTGTTTAATAGCTCTGATTTACTCGCGCGAGGGAGTTCTGCCGCAATTTCATTTTCGACCCAGTAATTCTGAACCATCACTTCTAATTCATTCAAGAACAACTCTCAACAACTATGAAATGGTTCCAGTGTTACAAGGCCGATCACACCTAGTGTCAACGCGCCGGGCAATATTGTACTCAACCCCTATCCGACCTGGCCTCACCTGAGTTGGAATCCAAACTCTAAACATTACGGAGAGAATATGAAAATGCATGTGTCTTATTAGCCTCTGAGTTGGGGATCTGAAAACCTTATAACAAATCAATCAATCAATTTACTGTAAAAACCAGTGTTCTACTTTAAACGAACTACAATGTATAAAGGCTTTATATAAACTCAGCAAATAAAGAAACGTCCTTTCACTGTCAACTGTGTTTATTTTCAGCAAACTTAACATGTGTAAATATATAAACTGAGACATAAACTGAACAAGTTCCAGAGACATGTGACTAACAGAAATGGAATAATGTGTCCCTGAGAAAAAGGGGGGGTCAAAATCAAAAGTAACAGTCAGTATCTGGCGTGGCCACCAGCTGCATTAACCTCATAGTCCGCCCCATCCCGCATGCGGTCGCGTTACTACAGCCTCAAGCTCATTACCATAACGCAACGTTAGCGATTTCTAAAAATCGCAAATGAAATGAAATAAATATGCCTGCTCTCAAGCTTATCATTTTCTTAACAATCCTGTCGTCTCAGATTTTCAAAATATGCTTTAGAACCAGAGAAAATCAATCATTTTCCAAAACTATCAATTCCAAGCATAGTCGAGCATCTTTTCGTGACAAAATATTGCGCTTAAAACGGGCACGTCTTTTTATCCAAAAATGAAATACTGCCCCTATAGGACTAACAGGTTAAAATGGGCACGTCTTTTTATCCAAAAATGAAATAATGCCCCTAGAGGACTAACAGGTTATTAAGTACTGCAGTGCATCTCCTTCTCATGGACTGCACCAGATTTGCTGTGAGATGTTACCCCACTCTTCCACCAAGACACCTGCAAGTTCCCGGACATTTCTGGGGGGAATGGCCCTAGCCCTCACCCTCCCATCCAACAGGACCCAGATGTGCTCAATGGGATTGAGATCTGGGGGCCATGGCACAACACTGACATTCCTGTCTTGCAGGAAATCACACACAGAACGAGCAGTATGGCTGGTGGCATTGTCATGTTGGAGGGTCATGTCAGGATGAGCCTGCAGGAAGGGTACCACATGAGGGAGGAGGATGTCTTCCCTGTAACGCACAGCATTGAGATTGCCAGCAATGACAACAAGCTCAGTCTGATGATGCTGTGACACACCGCCCCAGACCATGACGGACCCTCTACCTCCAAATTGATCCCGCTCCAGAGTACAGGCCTCGGTGTAACACTCATTCCTTCGACAATAATCGCGAATCCAACCATCACTCCTGGTGAGACAAAACTGCGACTCGTCAGTGAAGAGCACTTTTTGCCAGTCCTGTCTGGTCCAGCGACAGTGGGTTTGTGCCCATTGGCGACATTGTTGCCAGTGATGTCTGGTGAGGACCTGCCTTACAACAGGCCTACAAGCTCTCAGTCCAGCCTCTCTCAGCCTATTGTGGACAGTCTGAGCACTGATGGAGGGATTGTGCGTTCCTGGTATAACTCGGGCAGTTGTTGTTGCCATCTCGGATTAACCGATCCTGTGCAAGTGTTTTTACACGTGGTCTGTCACTGCGAGGATGATCAGCTGTCCGTCCTGTCTCCCTGTAGCGCTGTCTTAGGAGACTCACAGTATGGACAT
Source organism: Oncorhynchus keta (assembly GCF_023373465.1). Classification (NCBI taxonomy): domain Eukaryota; kingdom Metazoa; phylum Chordata; class Actinopteri; order Salmoniformes; family Salmonidae; genus Oncorhynchus; species Oncorhynchus keta. The sequence continues at coordinate 42,225,060 of NC_068449.1, read as the reverse complement.
TGAAATTTATTACCCTGGCCGCATCTGCAGTCCTCATGCCTCCTTGCAGCATGCCTAAGGCACGTTCACGCAGATGAGCAGGGACCCTGGGCATCTTTCTTTTGGTGTTTTTCAGAGTCAGTAGAAAGGCCTCTTTAGTGTTCTAAAATTTCATAACTGTGACCTTAATTGCCTACCGTCTGCAAGCTGTTAGTGTCTTAACGACCGTTCCACAGGTGCATGTTCATTAATTGTTTATGGTTCATTGAACAAGTACGGGAAACTATGTTTGAACCCTTTGCAATGAAGATCTGTGAAGTGGATTCGGATTGAGTTTATCATACATGCAGTCTTCACATACCATACTCAAAACATCTATAAGATGATTTCTTACTCTATAAAGGAGAATTGTAGTATTGAAGTTGATCTAATTGACCATAAACAATAATTGTTCATGACATTCCAATAAACGGAGACTAAATGCAGCAGTGCCAAAACACGTTGTGCAATAAAGAATGCATCCCAAATGGCACCCTATTCACTTTTAGTCCACTTTTTCTTTTGACCAGGGCTCATAGGACTCAGGACACATTTAGTGCACTATATAGGGACTATAGTGCCATTTGGGATAGACAAATCTGGTTTTCCCCTGTGTTTTTCTTCTTATTCTACTCCACTTGTACACTTCGTCTGGAACACAAGTGCTCTCACTTCTCCTCCAATATTTTTATTCTCTTTGACAGCATGTGTATCTGTCAGAGTTCTGGGAAAACAAGTCATTGCCCCAGTTAATCTGAGATGCGTCATCAAATGTCATTGGGTTTGTAAACGAGATTGAATGATGGTGATGAGACATCCATGCGTGGTGAAAGCTTACTCTGTGTTTGCGTTCCAAATGGCACCATATTCTTTATAGTGTCACGTTCTGACCTTCGTTCCTTTGTTTTGTCTTTGTTTTAGTATGGTCAGGGCGTGAGTTGGGGTGGGCAGTTTATGTTCTTTTTTCTATGATTTGGGATTTCTGTGTTTGGCCTGGTATGGTTCTCAATCAGAGGCAGCTGTCAATCATTGTCCCTGATTGAGAACCATACTTAGGTAGCCTGTTTTCACCCTTGAGTTGTGGGTGATTATTTTCTGTTGTGTGTCTTCACCAGACAGGACTGTTTCGTTGTCGTTTCGGTCTTTCACTTTGTTGTTTTGTATTTCAGTGTTCAGTTTGACTCATTAAATATTTACATCATGAACACATACCACGCTGCGCTTTGGTCCTCCCCTTCTTCCACCAACAACGGCCGTTACATATATAGTGCAGTACTTTTGACCAAAGTGCTATGGGCCACTATGCCACTATGTCGGCAATAGCGTGCCATTTGGGGCTACACCCATGTCTGTTTGTGGAGACTTGGGGGATGAGTCGCTCTGGTTAATTACAATACATGTATTTATTTTTTTATTTAACCAGGTAGGCTAGTTGAGAACAAGTTCTCATTTACAACTGGGACCAGGCCAAGATAAAGCACAGCAGTTCGATACATACAACAACACAGAGTTCCACATTGAATAAACAAATATACAGTCAGTAACACAATAGAGAAAAAAAAGGCTCTTAACACCTTGGCGCCACCCGCTTTGCCTTCTGTTAAGCCGGACAGGTCACCCAGCCTGCCAAGGTTCTGTATAAAGGTAATGGGGCATTAGCAGGGCCAGAATGAATAAGCAGGGCCCTGCCCGCTTTCTGCTAGCCTAAAAGCCACTAGAGAGAGACTGCCTGGGCCTTGTTCTTGTTTACAGGCTAATGCTTTCACTGTTTGCTACAGTAAGAGACGGAGAGGCTGAGAGTAGCACAGGCGAGGACAACTTCTAAAGTATGACTTTGAAGGATAAAGAGTGCATCCCAAATGGCTCACTATTCACTATACAGTGTACTACTTTTGACCGTGGCACAATAGGGAATAGGGTGCCATTTAACTTACTTTATCTTCATTTACTTGAATATGTATGTATGTATGTATGTATGTATGTATGTATGTATGCATGTATGCATGTATGTATGTATGTATGTATGTATGTATGTATGTATGTATGTATGTATGTATGTATGTATGTATGTATGTAGTTATTTTGCTCAACAACACATGGTAGCTCTAACCAAAAATATTGTGTGACCAATGACCCATTCAATCCCTTCGTTGACAGTAGACTGGCGCTGGGACAGGTAGCAGCCTTTTCACGGGCTCCTGACCAATGATGTTATTTAGTGTGTTTTTTGCACTGATCTTAACTGTTTTTTGTACATAATGTTTTCGTCATAGTTTCCTATGACCCGAAAACAGCTTCTGGACATCAGAACAGCGATCACTAACCTCGATTTGGATGAAGAATTCTACGTCAATGACTCAGCCGAGCACCCTAATGAAACTCCGGTGGAGAGTAAAGAAACCACCTCTAACCTCTGATCTATTGGCGAATGTACAATCACTGGAGAACAAACTAGACGAGCTTTGTTCGAGACTATACTACCAATGGTACCTAAAGAACTATTATCCTATGCTTCACAATGTCATGGCTGCATGAGGACATGGTTAATATAAATATTTCTGGTTTTTCAATGCATCGGCAGGACAGAACGGCAGCATCTCGTAAACTCAACAACGGGGGTGTATGTCTCTTTGTTCGATTCCAAGATGGCGTAGCAGTGCAGACATGTTTTGTTCGTCCTCTCGTGTACTTTTGTATTTTTCCGTCTTTTTTGTATATATTTCAATTTTATTTTCAATCTCTTCTCCATTTTAGTTCAATTATACCTTCCGGTAACCTGCCTCACACAATGAGATAGACCTTATAGCAAGAATCACCTAGCCATCAGAAGCTAACCAGCTAATTAGCTACAAGCTATTTAGTCACTGTTAGCCACTGCTAGCGGCCTTTACCTTCTGCACAGGTACCAGCCCTTTTTTTAGCTTGGATAATACTCGCCAGCCTACCAGTAACGGACTGTCTCTCCACTACAACACCGGATTCCTGCCGTAATCCCTGGACCATTCTCCTGATCTTCACAGCTAGCTAGCACCCACCGAGTTACCCAGTACCAAAACTATCCCTGATGCCCACCTTCTGGCCTACTCAGTTGTTTACCCGGACTCCACCCAAACACAATACTCCACTGGATCCCTGCCGTAAGCTCTGGACCTTGGCACCGGATCACCACTGCTACCGAGTGGCTAACTCCCCTGCGCCGAAGCTAGTCATGAGCATCTCCCGGATAGAAAACTAAATTACCACAATACCTCTTTCGCCATCTGGCTTGGATCCTTAGTCGACACAGCGCACCACCACGACAGGTCTCCATCCGCTGTGACTTCAACCAGCCTCTGTCAGACGTCGGAGCAAACTCTTCTACTAGATTTTAAAAATGCTTTTCGGCGAAAGCATGAGAAGCTATTATCTGATAGCATGCACCCACCTGAACCAGTTGTAAACAAAATAACTAGCGTAGCAGGCGCTACACAAAATGCTGAAATAAAATATAAAATATGCATTACCTTTGACGAGCTTCTTTGTTGGCACTCCAATATGTCCCATAAACATACAATTTAGCCAAATACATTTAAACTCAGTTTTTCACAATTCCTGACATTTAATCCTAGTAAAAATTCCCTGTTTTAGGTCAGTTAGCATCACCACTTTATTTTCAGAATGGGAAATAGTAGAGAGACAGAATAATAGTAGAGAGAATGATTTATTTCAGCTTTTTTTTCTTTCATCACATTCCCAGTGAGTCAGAAGTTTACATGCACTCAATTCGTATTTGGTAGCATTGCCTTTAATTATTTAACTTGGGTCAAATGTTTTGGGTGGCCTTCCACAAGCTTCCCACAATAAGTTGGGTGAATTTTGGCCCATTCCTCCTGACAGAGCTGGTGTAACTGAGCCAGATTTGTAGGCCTCCTCATTCATCTCTAGGAGACAGAATGCGTCTCCTTCCTGAGCGGTATGATGGATGCGTGGTCCCATGGTGTTTATACTTGCATACTATTGTTTGTACAGATGAGCATGGTACCTTGAGGCGTTTGGAATTTGCTCCCAAGGATGAACCAGACTTCTGAAGGTCTACAATTGTTTTTCTGAGGTCTTGGCTGATTTCTTTTGATTTACCCATGATGTCAAGCAAAGAGCCACTGAGTTTTAAGGTAGGCCTTGGAATACATCCATAGGTACATTTCCAATTGACTCAAATTATGTCAATTAGCCTATCAGAAGCTGGGACTGAACATCCACCTCTGAAACTGAATCCTCTGGATCCTGGACTTCCTGACGGGCCGCCCCCAGGTGGTGAGGGTAGGCAACAACACACACGCCATGCTGACTGTCAAGACGGGGGCCCCTCAGGTGTTTGTGCTTTGTCCCCTCCTGTACTCCCTGTTCACCCACTACTGCGTGGCCGTGCACGACTCCAACACCATCATTAAGTTTGCCGACGACACGACAGTGGTAGGCCTGATCACTGACGATAATGAGACAACCTGTATGGAGGAGGTCAGAGACCTGGCAGTGTGGTGCCAGGACATCAATCTCTCCCTGAACATCAGTAAGACAAAGGAGCTGAATGTGGACTACAGAAAACAGAGGGCAGAGCACGGGTCGAGAGGATCTATCATGGTCCAACCACACAAACACAGTTGCGAAGACAGCAAAACAATACTCATTATTTGTATTTGTTATTCAGTGTGTATTTATTCCTTGTGTGACTGTTTTGATGTTTTATGAAATGTTTTATCTCATCTTTAACTCTGCATTGTTGAAAAAGACCCCTAAGTCAGCATTTCACTGTTAGTCTACACCTGTTGTCTACAAAGCATAGAACAAATTTGCTTTGATTTGCTAGATCTGAGGCCATAGGTGGTTATTCACCGTCACACAAGGAGGCCCACACTATTAGCCAGATAATTCTGTGCAATGTTTAGACAGGCCCACTGGGCTAAAGATGAACCAGCCCATCTGGCATATGCCCGAAATGCCCTATGGCCAGTACCTTTCTGTGACTAGAAATAATGCCACGGTACTGCCGATAGCTGCTTTAAGGCCAAAGGGATCAAACAAAGTGAGAGACAATATGGGCGAAAGAGAACAAAAGAGAGGGTTGGAGAGAGAGGCTGAATCTGAAACTGTAAAAATAGCGTCCCAGCTGTGCCAAAAGTTGATTAATAGCCCTAATTGGGGAAAGAGAAGGGGCTGATTGTGCGCCGAGCTAATATCCTCAATTGTCTCGGCTCGATGAAATTACTATTCCTCAGATAGCCAGCTACCGCCACAGGCTGCGTCCCCATTTACAGCCTATTCCCTAAATAGTGCCTTAAGTTTGACCAGGGCCCATAGGGCTCTGGTCAGAAGTAGTGTGTTACTAATGGACAGGGGTTGCCTAGAGACGTGCCATGTGTTCCTGGCCTTGTCCTCCTGTTTGTTATGAATTCCTGTTGTCAAGTTACTTCATAACCGGGGCTCGCTCCCAATCTTGACTGACGGCTGATCCCAGGGCCTCCCCCCGTGGCGGCAGCGCAACAAATGCTACAGTACCCATTATAATGGTTATTAATTCTGCTGTTTGTTTATAGTGCAGGGAAATTGGAATCAGAGGAACAGCTGTTTCGTATTGTGACAGATGGCGCGTTGATAAGCCATACGAGAAATGCAAAATCACTGTGGTCTATAAACGAAAGCGTGTGTGTTCTGCAGTAGATCAATGTATGTGTTGATCTTTGAATGCTGTCGGCTGGTAGCAAGCACAAACTTAGTATTTAGGTTGGTATCAGTAATTCTGTTCGTGTTTCACTTCCGACAGATAACAATGGGCACAAAAAGACGATTCAAGTCGATAATATAGGATCGCTGTTTAACTTACAAATGCTTCCGTAGTGGCAAGTCACAGTATCTAGCTGGCTGACAATGACCCCCACACTGCAGTCAGCGTGACAGGTATGGTGTCAAACGGTCAGTCGTTGACGCTGTCAGCAGTCGTTTTGCCCTCCACTGACTCTCCCCCCGGCTACTCGCTTGGGCACCATCGCTGCCTGATAATCCTGTGGCATTGCTTCTACGGGCGGCGTTCTTGTGGCTTCACCACGGGGAGCCGGGCCTGCCACCAGAAAGGACTGATAAGAAAGGGAAGGAGGAGGGAGGCTGATAGACGAGCCCACGACACCCTTAAAGGCCCAGTACAGATTTTTTATATAAATATCAAATCATTTCTGGGTACAGTTAAGTACACTACATCACCAGGAGTATGTGGACTCCCCTTCAAATGAGTGGATTATGCTATTTCAGCCAAACCCATTTCTGACAGGTGTTTAAAATCGAGCACACCACCATGCAATCTTCATAGACAAACATTGGCAGTAGAAAGGCCTAGTGACAGTAGAAAAGCTTAGTGACTTTCAATGTGCCATGACAACAGGATGCCACTTTTCCATCAAGTGAGTTCATCAAATATCTGTTAACAAAGTGCTGTTAATGTGAAGTGGAAATGTCTAGGAACAGCAACGGCTCAGCCGCGAAGTGGTAGGCCACACAAGTTCACAGAACTGAGTGCTGAAGCGTGTAGCATGTAAAAATGGTCTGGACGCGGTTGCAACTCTCACTACCGAATTCCGAACTGCCTCTGGAAGCAACCTTAGCACAATCACAGTTCATCGTGACCTTCATGAAATGGGTTTCCATTGCCGAGCAGCAATGGAAACCCATTTCAGGTAGGCTGCTGACAAGCCTAAGATCAACATGCGCGATGCCAAACGTCGGCTGGAGTGGTGTAAAGCTCACCGCCATTGGACTCTGGAGCAGTGGAAACGTGTTCTCTGGAGTGATGAATCACTCTTCACCATCTGGCAGTCCGACGGACGAATCTGGTTTTAAGCTGCACAGAGCCCTGACCTCAACTCCGTTGAACACCTTTGGGATGAATTAGAACGCTGACTGCGAACTAGGCCTAATCGCACAGCATCAGTGCCCGACCTCACTAATGCTCTTGTGGCAGAATGAAAGCAAAGTGCCCACAGCAATGCTCCAACATCTAGTGGGAAGCCTTCCCAGAAGAGTGGCGGCAGTAGCAAAGGGGGGACCAACTCCATATTAGTGCCCATGATTTTGGAATGAGATGTTCGACGAGCTGGTGTCCACATACTTCTGGTCATGGTAGTGTACCTTACTGTTATAGATTTCCATTAAGATTGGCAAAAAAAAAGCATTTTATCAAAACAAGTGGACTGTCTATGAGTGGTCTGAGTGGGGAAGGGAAAACGGAAAATTAGCTGAGAGGCAGAGAGGTTTAGAAGTCTCCTTGTATTGGTCTGTTATCCACTCTGCAAATCAGCAGCATACAGCACAGTGAGCTCACTGAGACTCATAGCAAGGAGTTACAGTCAGTGTCAGAGTGGGGTAATGAACAGAGAGCCGGTCTTAAGTACATCTAAAAAAAACAAAAGGAATGTATTTGGTTCAAAGCATCTTCGACCTACAGGGAACCTCAACTGGAGATGGGGGTGACATTTGAACAAGTTAAACTCCCGGGGGTAACGTTTTATGGTCCGTTATCGAATCAAATGTTATTGGTCACATACAGGTGTTTAGCAGATGTTATTGCGAGTGTAGCGAAATGCTTGCGCTTCACAAGGGAGACGGGGGAGTGGGGGAATACGACTCCAGAAACACTCCAACGATTTTTTTGCCCTTTCAAAATTGGATTCTCTATTTTCTTCCTTATAATTTGCATA
>NC_068449.1:42139818-42212318 GCF_023373465.1 Oncorhynchus keta | reverse complement strand
CTAATAGACATCATTTGAGTCAATTGGCGATGTACCTGTGGATGTATTTCAAGGCCTACAATGAATGTATGTATTCACCCCCTTTGCTATGAAGCCCCTAAATAAGATTTGGTGCAACCAATTACCTTCAGAAGTCACATAATTAGTTAAATAAAGTCCACCTGTGTGCAATCTAAGTGTAACATGATCTGTCACATTATCTCAGTATATACAGTTGAAGTCGGAAGTTTACATACACCTTAGCCAAATACATTTAAACTCAGTTTTTCACAATTCCTGACATTTAAGCCTAGTAAAAATTCAGTTAGGATTACCACTTTATTTTAAGAATGTAAAATTTCATAATAATAGTAGAGAGAATGATTTATTTCAGCTTTTATTTATTTCATCACATTCCAAATGGGTCAGAAGTTTACATACACTCAATTAGTATTTGGTATATTTCATCACAAGTATTTGGCCTTTAAATTGTTTAACTTGAGTCAAATGTTTTGGGTAGCCTTCCACAAGCTTCCCACAATACGTTTGGTGAATTTTGGCCCATTCCTCCTGACAGAGCTGGTGTAACTGAGTCAGGTTTGTAGGCCTCCTTGCTCGCACACGCTTTTTCAGTTCTGCCCAAAAATGTTCTATAGGATTGAAGTCAGGGCTTTGTGATGACCACTCCAATACCTTGACTTTGTTGTCCTTAAGCCATTTTGCCACAACTTTGGAAGTATGCTTGGGGTCATTGTCCATTTGGAAGACCCATTTGCGACCAAGCTTTAACTTCCTGACTGATGTCTTGAGATGTTGCTTCAATATATCCACATAATTCTCTATCCTCATGATGCTATCTATTTTGTGAAGTGCACCAGCCCCTCCTGCAGCAAAGCACCTGCACAACATGATGCTGCCACCCCTGTGCTTCATAGTTGTATAACAATGGTCATTATGGCCAAAAAGTTATATTTTTGTTTCATCAGACAAGAGGACATTTCTCCAAGAAGTATGATCTTTGTCCCCATGTGCAGTTGCAAACCGTAGTCTGGCTTTTTTATGGCGGTTTTGGAGCAGTGGCTTCTTCCGAGCTGAGCGGCCTTTCATGTTATGTCGATATAGGACTCGTTTTTACTGTGGATATAGATACTTTTGTACCTGTTTCCTCCAGCATCTTCACAAGGTCCTTTGCTGTTGTTCTGGGTTGATTGATTTGCACTTTTCGCACCAAAGTACGCTCATCTCTAGGAGACAAAACTCGTCTCCTTCCTGAGTATAACTGCGTGTTCCCATGGTGTTTATACTTACGTACAATTGTTTGTACAGATGAACGTGGTACCTTCAGGCATTTGGAAATTGCTCCCAAGGATGAACCAGACTTGTGGAGGTCTACAATTTTTTTTCTGAGGTCTTGGCTAATTTCTTTTGATTTTCCCATGATATCAAGCAAAGAGGCACTGAGTTTGAAGGTAGGCCTTGAAATACATCCACAGGTACACCTCCAATTGACTCAAATGATATCAATTAGCCTAACAGAAGTTTCTAAAGCCATGACATCATTTTCTGGAAGTGAAATAAGTGAAATAATCTGTCTGTTAACAATTGTTGGTAAAATGACTTGTGTCATGCACAAAGTAGAGGTCCTAACCGACTTGACACAACTATAGTTTGTTAACAAGAAATGTGTGTAGTGGTTGGAAAACGAGTTTTAATTACTCCAGCCTAAGTGTATGTCTATTTCCGACTTCAACTGTATACACCTGTTCTGAAAGGCCCCAGAGTCTGCAACACCACTAATTAAGGGGCACCACCAAGCATTTGGCACCATGAAGACCAAGGAGCTATCCAAACAGGTCAGGGACAAAATTCTGAAGAAGTACAGATCAGAGTTGGGTTATAAAACATGCGAAACTTTGAACATCCCACGGAGCACCATTAAATCCATTATTAAAACATTGAAATAATTTGGCACCACAACAAACCTGCCAAAAGAGGGCTGCCCACCAAAACTCACAGACCAGACAAGGTGGGTATTAATCAGAGAGGCAACAACGAGACCAAAGATAACCCTGAATGAGCTACAAATTTCCACAGCAGAGATTGCAGCATCTGTCCATCGGACCACTTTAACACTCCACAGAGCTGGGCTTTACAGAATAGTTGCCAGAACAAAAGCCATTGCTTATAGAAAATAAGAAAAAAACATGTTTGGTGTTCGCCAAAATGCATGTGGGAGACCCCCCAAACACATGGAAGAAGGTACTCTGGTCAGATGAGACTAAAAGTGAGCTTTTGAGGAAAACGCTATGTCTGACGCAAACCTAACACCTCACATCACCTCAAGAACACCATCCCCACAGTGAAACATGGTGTTGGCAGCTTCATTCTGTGAGAATGTTTTTCCTTTGCAGAGACTAGGAAACTGGTCAGAATTGAAGGATGGATGGCGCTAAATACAGTGAAAATTTTGAGGGAAACCTGTTTCAGTCTTCCAGAGATTTGAGACTGGGACAGAGGTTCATCTTCAAGCAGGACAATGACCCTAAGCATACTGATAAAGCAACACTCGAGTGGTTTAAGGGGAAACATTTAAATGTCTTGGAATGGCCTAGTCAAAGCCCAGACCTCAATCCAAATGAGAATATGCGGTATGACTTAAAAATTGCTGTACACCAGCGGAACCCATCCAACTTGAAGGAGCCGGAGCAGTTTGCCTTGAAGAACGACAAAAGTCCCAGTGTCTAGATGTGCCAAGCTTATAGAGACATACCACAAGAGTCTTGCAGCTGTAATTGCTGCAAAAGTATTGACAATGGGGGTTAAATAGTTATGCACGCTCAAGTTTTCAGTTTTTTTTATTTCTGGTTTGTTTCACAATAAAAAAATATATTGCATCTTCAAGTGGTAGGCATGTTATGTCAATCAAATGATACAAACCTAAAAAAAAAGTAATTCCAGGTTGTAAGGCAATAAAATAGGAAAAATTCCAAGGGGGTGAATACTTTCGCAAGCCACTGTTTCCTTGATTCGCCCCAGCGAAGCAAACAATACCACCCCACTGAATGAATGACAAATGGATGGAATGGGCGATAATTGTGCAAGTTATTTCACAATCACATCTTAATTAGGCCTAACTGAATGATAAGGCGGGTAAAGAGGTTGATTTAATTTAGAACAACAATAGTGTAATGATGAGTTTGTGTAATCCATATTAATCGGCATTGGCACTCATGTTAATAATTTGACTGTGCGACTTGCGTTGTTGATACCATTCTCTTTAATGTTTTACTTTGTAAAAGTAAGCTCTATTACTAATCAAATGCATTGTAAGGGAAATGAAAACATGCTATGTGTTGCAGTAGTCCTTTAGAATAATGCAAAACATGTACTTGACTCTTTCCAACCTTTTAAGCGGAAAACAAACCAGTCAGCCTGCACAGCCGACCCATCGAAACTACACATAAACTATACCAAAACGAATATCACAGATAATAAGAGTCAGCCTATAGACAAGATTAAATTGACAATAATCTGATGAGTGACAATATTAGTCCTATCAGTTGTCAAATTGTAAATGAAGAGATGGGCGCATCTTGAAGTTTATAGATGCAGGGAAAGGAGCATTGCTTTATCAAATCCTCCTTCATTGTCACTTGCAGGTAAAACATGTTGATTTCTATATAGTATCAGAAAGAGCATATTCTGCAGTTTCTATTACACTTACCTGTCAAATAACTCTCATTATTCACTCTTTCCAAGAATATCCGTGCCGTCAATGCTTTAATGGCCACTCGCGCGGCAGCATTGCTCTGGCTACTAAAGCAAAAACTAGTAACATGATAGACTTGAAATGATAACGTTCTATATATTTTTATGCAATCCATCTTTTACAATTGTTCGTGCAATGGTGCTTTTGTTTTAAGAACACAGCAAATCCTTTCACCTGGCTGGTTAATACTTTTATCTTTTTCCTTTCTACTTGGTCAAGAGAAGCTGAAACTGGACTTGATTCATTTCTGTAACTCGGTCACTAATGGAATCTACCAAGTAAAGTTGATCAAATGGATGACACTGTACTGTATTTATTGTAAGGGAAAGGAAAATAGGCAATGGGCCTTTGTTTGCTCTCTAGACGACTTCGTAGAATTACACAAGACACAACCTTGTCTCTATCGAAACAAATAACTGTTGTCAAAAAATATATATTTCCACCTGCAATTAATCCTTTATAATTGTTCATGCACTATTTATCAAGCGTTGGTGCTTAGGTTTGCTGCACCTTGCGAGTTGATGTGCATCTGATGCATATGCTAAAGAGGACGCCCGACAACGTTCTCTAGCGGGTACTGATAGACTGAAAGGCCAAGCGGTTGAACCCAACACAAGATTTTGGCTATAGCTGAGTTGCTTATGTAGGCCTGTCATGTCCTACAGCTCTTGGCCGGCTTCTAGTATGTCTCCCAAATGGATCCCTGTTCCCTATGTCGTGCACTACTTTTGAACAGGGTCCATAGCGCTCCGGCCAAAAGTAGTGTACAAAAATATAAATTTTGGAGGCAGACTCCTAGTCTCCCCTCAAAGAACCAGCGTGATGGATTAAACCTCCACAAACCATAATTCATTATTACTGTCCCTCCACTGTGGCTTGGCAGTTAAGATTTTAATTGGTCGGTGGAGGGGCAAGTGTGCGTGTTTCACTGACTGATGTGTGTGTGTGTGTGCGTGCGTGTGAACGAGCTTGACTGACTGATGATTATTGCTGGTTAGGAGCAAAACGCCCTTGTCAATCATCGGCACCCCCATATCTCCCTCGCTGCCCCTCTAACTCTTTAGTTCTTTAACACCGGGAACATGGTGCAATAATGTTTTCTTTATAGCCTAATTATGAATGATTGCATCAGAAACTAAAGTGAAGTCCCCACAGTAGTTGCTCATTCATTCAAATGGCTTCAGTCTGATAGTCGTGAAATTAAACTTCACAAGACTTGTCAATTGACTCCTTTGAACCGCTACTCCAAAGACATTTGACTGGATGGGAGTGTGTGTGTGTGTGTGTGTGTGTGTGTGTGTGTGTGTGTGTGTGTGTGTGTGTGTGTGTGTGTGTGTGTGTGTGTGTGTGTGTGTGTGTGTGTGTGTGTGTGTGTGTGTGTGTGTGTGTGTGTGTGTGTGTGTGTGTGTGTGTGTGTGTGTGTTTGCGTGCTTGCTTGCCTCTGGTAGTCTCCAAGGTTCCATATGCTCAACTCCTTCTCTTAGTAAGATAAAGCACCTGTCTACTGTCATTGTACTGACTCTATTCCCACTAGTCTGTTACAATGTCCGATATGAAGAGACTGTGAATACAATCAGTGTCCATTTAGCAGGGAAAAAGGCTGTGTTCCTTGACGGTTTTGCAAAATGATTCCATAAACAAATATATAAGTCGCAAAGTACTGGCCTCGTGAAAGGTCTCATGGGGAAAATGACACCTCGCGGGCAGCCATTTTACTATTGTATGACCTCCTGCTGCTGCTGATCCTCTATTTCCATTTCCTCATCTCCCTGCTCTCCCTGTCTCTCTCACTCTGTCTCTCTCCCCTCGCTCTGTCTCCCCTCCCTCTTCCCCCTCTCCCCCTCTCTCTCTCTCTCTCCGCCCCCGCTCTCAATTCAATAATATGTTTACTTCATTGGCATGGAAAGTTAAAACACTTAGTAAACACGAGGTTAAGCACACTCTGTCCCTCTCTCTCCAGTTGAGGAAGGCGGTGATGGACCACATCTCCGACTCGTTCCTGGAGACCAACGTGCCGCTGCTGGTGCTCATCGAGGCGGCCAAGAGTGGCAACGAGAAGGAGGTCAAGGAGTATGCGCAGGTGTTCCGGGAGCACGCCAACAAGCTGGTCGAGGCAAGTCACAATTTCCCCCTCTCCCCTGGTCCCCCCCAGTCTCATTTCCCCTTGTACTGCAGAGTCGTGATGTGCTTATCTGAGACACCATGTGGCGGTGTAGGAGGTCAATAATGCATTCCCAGGCAGTACAAAGAGAGGGCAGGAAAATGTCAAGGAAGCTTCCACCTAGCGACTGTAGATCAAAATTGTTAGTCAGTCATTTTTGTTTGTCAGCGTTCAAAATGTCACACTCAGAAGATAATTATTTTTGCATAACTATGCATACATTACCAGTAGAAAGCATATCTATCATGACATTCAATAAGAGTGCTATAAGCAGACATATGGGGTGCAGTCTTCATATACCTTTTAAAAGGGGTTTTCAAGTTTCATCAACAGATTAAGGATAGATCTGTAGGATATAGCAGAGAAACTGGGTGGCGGAATGAGGGTTCGAACCACTGACTCCAGGAACATATGTGTTCCGGGGTCAGCAGCACTAGCACTAGACCGGCCCCAGGCACAGCTTGATGCAGCCTTGATCTAGTAAGGAACAGACACCTTTGTTTGATGTATCATGGTCACACAACACACATAAGTGCTATTACTCACGACTTTCACATAGACACATACATTTCATGCACTCTCTATTATGTCTAGATCAAAGAGTATCTGGCTGCCAGACAGCTCATGTGTTCTTCCCAAATGGCAACCTATTCCCTATGTAGTGCACTATATATATTTTTAACCCTATGGGACCTGGTCAAAAGCTGTGGACTATGTAGGGAATAGGGTGCCATTTGGGACGGAACCACTTTCGGACAGCCAGGCAAAGTGCACTCGGTTCTGGTCTGTCTCAAAATAGCCAGTCATCAAAGCTAGGCCAGGATACCCAGTCTTGGGCCATCTGATTGGAGGGCGAAGATCGATTCTGAGTCACGGTTGCCTGGCAAGGTTAAAGTAATTCCGCTGCCTAAAAATAATAAAGCACCCTTTGCTGGCTCTAACAGCCGCCCAATCAATTTGCTGCGTGTTCTTAGTAAACTGAAGGAGAGAATCGGGTTTGACCAAATACAATGGTGTTTTTCAGAGAACAAGTTAACTACTGACTTCCAGCATGCATTTAGATAAGGGCACTCAACTTGTACTGCATTGACTCAGATGACAGATGATTGGTTAAAATATTTGGGTAATAAGATGGTAGTTGGAGCTGTGTAGTTAGATTTAAGTGCAGCCTTAGCCAATAGAACCCAGAGAGTGTTATTCAATGGAAGCTTCTCTAACATTAGATATGAACAGTGCGCTGTCCCTCAGGGCAGTTGTCTTGGGCCGTTACGCTTCTCTATTTTTACAAATGATTTGCCACAGGTTTTACATGAAGCTAAAATGACTATGTATGCGGATGATTCCACACTTAACATGTCAGCACCCAAAGCCAGTGAGCTCACTGACATTCTAAATAAGGAGTTACAGTCAGTATCAGAATGGGTGTTCATAATAAACTGGTCTTAAATACAACTAAAAGTAAAAGCATTGTATTTGGTTCCAAAACATTCTCAAAGACCTAAAGCTCAACTGGAGTTGAAGAAGCTAAACTCCTAGGCATAACATTGTATGGTCAATTATCCTGTTCAAGTCATATTGAAAAAGTTGGTGTGAAGCTGGGGAGGGGTCCTGTGTAGCTCAGTTTGTAGAGCATGCTGCTTGCAACGCCAGGGTTTTGGGTTCTCACGGGGGACCAGTATGAAAAATGAAAATGTATGCACTCACTCATATTGTAAATCATTCTGGATAAGAGCATCTGCTGAATGACCAAAATGTTTTTTAAAAAGTGGGTAGATTTGTTATAAAAAGATGTTCTGTGGTTTTGACACCAAAAAAAATCAACTGTACTAGTTGTTCAGGGCCTGGTCCCATCTTGATTACTGTCCAGTATTGTGGTCAAGTGCAGAAGACCTAGCAAAGCTGTAGCTGGCTCAAAACACATACAGAACTAACATCACCAACATGCATGCCAGTCTTTCCTGGTTGAGGGTTGACTAGATTAACTGCGGCAATACTTTGTTTTGGTGAGAAAAATGATTGTGCTTACATTTCCAAATTGTCTGTATAATCAACTTACATATAGCTCTGACAGACATACTTACCCAACAGACATGCCACCAGGGGTCTCTTCACAGTCCCCAAATCCAGAGCGAATTCAAGACAACACACAGAGCCATGATCACATATCAAGTTACTCAAGCAAACAGCAAAAAAAAAACTAACAAAACAACTCACAACTCAACGCCTCTCCCTAATCTGACCTAGTTGTAATGTTTATATTAATGTTTGAAAATGTATGTAAATAGTCTGCAATGTCTTTTTTGTTGTGTGTCGGACCCCAGAAAGACTAGCTGTCGGTCACCATTGGCATCGGCTAAAGTAGATCCCCCTGAGGTTGAGTTCCCTCTTTCTCTGTCTTAGTCTCTCTCGCTCTCTCTCTCTCTGAGGGTTCGAGCACTCCACAACTCCTTCTCTTCCGACAAATGTTCAGTTCAATTTGGGCTTGTGTTTACATGATGTTCCCTCTATGCTCGTTGTAATGTAATAGAGGAATACAGAAATTGTTGAAACTGAATGCAAGTGGAGCTCTTTGATAGACGGGCAGGCAACATTCAAGGTCATCCCATTATACAGTGAATATTATTATAGAATTTTTACGAACAGAAACTTTTCCCGTTAGTTGATCCTGCTTCAAGTGTTTTTATCAACTCAGGGCAGTTGGGGAGAGAAACTGAAATCTGTATCCTAAATGGCACCCTCTGTGAAGGGAATAGGGTGCCGTTTGGGACTCGGCAGAGCCTTATTAATATGATAATGTGGTTGTATAACCTGTTTGTTTTCATCTGAGCTTGGTCCCCTTCCTTAAAGACTCGCATGCACACACACACACACACACACACACACACACACACACACACACACACACACACACACACACACACACACACGCACACGCACACGCACACGCACACGCACACACACACACACACACACATACACACATTCATTGGCCTTCTACTAGTACGTGACATATCAATGGCTCCTTCCCAGACAATGAGGGGGAAGGAGGAGTGAAGGTTATTAAATGATTTGCAGTTGCTGTAGTGGAGCCGAAATGAAGGGCTATTAGAAGGGCATTTAGCTTCGAAACACCAGTCAGCCTAGTAGATAAAGCGTTGGACTTGTAACCGAAAGGTTGTGAGCTCAAATCCCTGAGCTGCCAAGGTAGAAAATCTTGTCGTTCTGCCCCTGAACAAGGCAGTTAACCCACTGTTCCTAGGCCATCATTGGAAATATGAATTTCTTCTAAACTGACTTTTCTAGTTAAATAAAGAGTCAACCAAATACGCACTCACACATACAGGGATGTTAAAGATTACACACCAACTACAGTATGTGTCATGGTGTTCATGGATTCTTTTTAATGAAGCGTGATTTATGGAGTCCTGGGATGTAGTCTTTGCCAGCATTAGACCCAATGTACACACACACACACACACACACACACATTATGTCCATACAGATGGATGGCTTAACGTGTTAGTTCACCGTAGGTTCCTTCAAGTGTATTTCGTCGCATTTGATAGCACTGTGTCTGAAAGTACTGCACATCATGTACACAGTGTTTATATACACATTTCCCTTCTGTTGGATGGCACAGTATGTTCTAAGTGTGCTTTATACACATGGATGAATGGGCAATGGCATGTGGTGTTATTAGTTTAAATGAAGGTATGTTCATATACGCACTTAAGCTGTGTACACTACACAACTTTCAAAATCCTAAAATTTGCTGACCCTCTCACGTTAAACAACCATCTCAGATCTCAGATCTTGTGCCGATAAAATCCAACGTTTGGAAACATCGGGAGGCCTGGGACTGCTCTGTCACGAGAACGGTAGCCCTCAGATTGTGTCTCTGACCTGCTCACATTAAACGAGTGTCAGTCAAGGCCAACGTGCCCCCGAGTACGCGACGACATGTTTTTTTTTTTTTGTCGCCGATCTCAAAAACTCGTCTGGGACAGCGAAATCGGGGGCCAAAATCATGTAGTGCACACCTGGCTTTTGACGCGTTTGATAGCACCGTATGGTGATGGAAGTAGGTTATGTTCAAATAGATGGCTGTGTGTTGGCGTGATTTAATTAGATCTAATGTATTCATCGCTGTGTCTCTGATCTCGTCAGAAGCTGCTATCCATAGTTGATGTACAAACCTGGCAGAAATGTCCCACGCATCCATTTCCCCTAATAAAGTTGTGTGTTATCAAAAGTCATTGTCATTTGCCGTCGTTGTCATTTGTCGTCGTTGTCGTCATCATTTTCGTCATCACTACATGACGCCAAAATGCTGTTAGATCCAACTGAAGAAAGGAGAGGCATGTGTGTAAGCTATTAGCCGGGTTGCTCCCTCCCTCTTTAACTCACCGAGGTCAACGTTGATCAGTGTTCGGTATCAAACGGGTTGTTGCCATGCTGGATCTGCCCTTCGTCAAGCCTATTGTGTCTCTATTTGATCTTGTCTGTCTCGGGCCCCAAGTTTCCCCTCTCCCCCCTAACCCCGGGCCCTCTGATCACCTTGCACAGTCCCAAGTTTAACCTCTCCCCCATGCCCCCCTTGGTCGCATCACCCTCATTAGCACCTGCCCGACCAAGGCGGAGGAAGCCACTAATTACCAACAACATCATTTGATTGGCTGAGACAGGAGACGACCGGAGAACAAAGGGAAAAAGAAGACATAGTGAATATAATGCAATAGACCTCGGCGCTGCAGAAAGGAAAATATTTATGATGAACTTTTGTATGATCTTAATTAGCCCAAATTGGATTGGGGCTTTTGGAGTTAGGAACACACTCGCTCTGTCTGGTTCGCCATCAGCCTCTTTATTTCAACTTTCTGGTCTTAATATTATGGAATGGGACAGCTTTTTGGCAGGCGGGAAATGTTACTCAGTGTGTTGGCCAAGGAATAGGACCTAACTGGCTGTGGCTGGGGTTTGGGATATATACGGCATATGACAAGCTTTAGCTACACTTCTCATCATTGTGATGTTGTACTGCCAGTTGCCCAACCTCAGCCATAGTAGGCACTTATTCATAGGGAGAGACGGGGAGAGAAGGAGAGAGAGAGGGATAGTGAGATTGACATATATAGAGAAAGAAAAAAAAGAGAGAAACTATTAGAGACATCCAGTGTTAGGGTTCTGTTGGCCAGCTACAGTGGTGTAAAGTACTTAAGTAAAAATACTTTAAAGTACCACTTTTAGTAGATTTTTGGGGGTGTCTGTACTTTCCTTTACTCTTTATATTTTTGGCCAAATTTTACATTTACTTCACTACATTCCGAAAGAAAACAATGTACTTTTAACTCCATACATTTTCCATGACACCAAAAAGTACTCGTTACATTTTGACTGGAAAATGGTCCAATTCACACACTTATCAAGAGATCATCCCTGGTCATCCCTCCTGCCTCTGACCTGGCGGACTCACTAAACACAAATGCTTTGTTTGTAAATTATGTCTGAGTGTTGTAGTGTGTCCCTGGCTATCCGTCAATAGAAAAAAGCAAGAAAATTGTGCCGTCTGGTTTGCTTAATATAAGGAATTTGAAATGATGTGTACTTTTACTTTTACTTTTGATACTAAAGTACATTTTAAAGTTACTTTTGACTTTCACTTTTACTTGAGTCATTTTCTATTAAGGTATCTCTACTTTTACACAAGTATGACAATTTAGTTGTTTTCCTACCACTGGCCAGCTACACTCCCCGTGTTAGGGTCCTGTTGGCCTGCTGCCCTGCCTATGTTAGGGCCGGCTAATTATGTGGCTACAGAGCTCTCATCAAATCCCAACACTCCCGTAATGAGTCGTACCTCTCCCTGACCCGCCATCCCAGAAAGACTTCCAACGAGGAGAGCCTCGTCCGTCTTCAAAGACCAAAGCCGCCGCTATTCCCTCCCTCCCTCCCTCCCCTTCTCCTTCTCTCCTTCTCCTCCACTATAGCTGATACCCTCTTAATTATCTCTCCCTCATTAAACAATAAAGGCTCTCAGTCTCCATTATATTAGCGCTGACCAAAACCCTGACACGCTCTCATTAACTGAAACACAGGATGAACATTATTTAGTCCCGGCTATCAAATTGCCTCCCGTCTTCTGTTCTAGGGGAAACATTTATTTTATTATTATTGTGAG
This sequence comes from Oncorhynchus keta, assembly GCF_023373465.1. Classification (NCBI taxonomy): domain Eukaryota; kingdom Metazoa; phylum Chordata; class Actinopteri; order Salmoniformes; family Salmonidae; genus Oncorhynchus; species Oncorhynchus keta. The sequence continues at coordinate 42,200,231 of NC_068449.1, read as the reverse complement.
GCGGTAGTATATTAGCTTGGTCGTTACCCCCATTGGACATCACAAGGACGTTGCAGTCCGTCACTATTCCAATGTTAAAGCAAGGTCCCGTCCCTGACCTTGGCTCGATGTTGGCAGGAGGCCACTCTGGAGAGAGACTCATTATGGTCCCATCCTTAGGGCCTTTTTCCTTTGTGTTTCTGTGCAGGACCTTCTGAAGATGGCTACCTCTGCCCTCTTCTCTCTCAACTCTATACTAACCAATCAGTGCCTGCCTCTGTACTCCTTTTGTCTGTCTGAAAGAATTCTAGTATGCGTTGCTATTTTTCTTTCACCTATTTTTTTCACAATGGGTCAAGGTCAGTATTAGTACACGGTCCCGTCCTTTCCAGTCTGAATCGTTCAGATAAGGTGTTAATGAGATAGGTTAGGGTTTTTCCCTCACAAATGATCCACAACACGATACAATAGAGCTACCTGTTTAAAGCTAAGAGCCATGCCGTGCTTACCGGTTACAAAGGACTTATGGTGGTTAAAATCCTGAGACAAATCCCTTTCTCTGGCCTTGTGTCCCCTGAACTTGACCCCTAGCCTCCCTTCTTGGACCACATGCAGTCATGACCCTTCTCTTACCCCCTCTTCCACCCCATATTCCCTTTTTTCACCTCCTTCCCCCATTTTCTTGTACTCTTGACTCCCATTTCAAAGCAGCGACATTTGCTTCACCAGTTCTATCCCCCCTCCCTCTCTCTCTCTCTCTCTCTCTCTCTCTCTCTCTCTCTCTCTCTCTCTCTCTCTCTCTCTCTCTCTCTCTCTCTCTCTCTCTCTCTCTCTGTCCCTTTCTCTCGCTCTCACTTTCTCTCTCTCCCTGTCTTGTTCCCCTGCCTGTCCTCATTAATAGGACGTCTCAATGGTCCCTGGTTTCATCTGTGGTTTATTTGTAGTACGACGTCCCATGATAACATTGCACCCCTTTGTAGTGCTTTTGTCCCTTAACTATCTGCTTTGAAGAGCATTTGTTTCGCCCTTACTCTTAATTTAGTTTCTCTGTTTCTTAATATTTGAACGCGAGCTCCTATTAATAATGCATTGTTTACAATAGGCCCAGTTTAAAAAGAGTGGATTTTAATAAAGTCGGAAGGCACTGCCTAGTTACATTTTTTTACATTCGATTTTTATCATAGACGATTACTATCGCTGGGATTTTAGAAACCATAAAATAGTTATGTATTTTTAGCCTTATTTATTCCTGCACTTCTAGTCCGACCTTTAAGAATCGTGTCTTAAATGCATGTCATTGCCCTATACAAGTGAAAAGTGAAAAGCAGCTGTCCATGTGTCACGTTCTGACCTTAGTTCCTTTGCTTTGTCTTTTGTTTTAGTATGGTCAGAGCGTGAGTTGGGTGGGTTGTCTATGTTAGTTTGTCTATGATTTTCTATTTCTGTGTTTGGCCTGGTATGGTTCTCAATCAGAGGCAGCTGTCAATCGTTGTCCCTGATTGAGAACCATATTTAGTTAGCCTGTTTTCCATTGTGTTTTGTGGGTGGTTATTTTTTTAGTGTTGGCTTGCACCTTACAGGACTGTTCGTTGGTTGTTTATTGTTTTGTTTTCAGTGTTCATTAAAATATTTAAAATATGAACACTTACCACGCGGCGCATTGGTCCTCCTCTCCTTCCCCAGACGCCAAGCGTTACACCATGTTGTTCATTGGTGTTTCTCCTTATACTATAACCTGGACTAAACCAAAAGCATTCAAAGGCTAATAGACTGTAACCTGTAATCTTACAAGTACATGGAAGCGGACATCTCCCCTGTCCATTTTCTATGTAAACTGCAGTAATAAGACCTACCAATGCCACCAACACTGTTCCCATTTACAATTTCAAAGTAGCAGTTAAGTGCCATTCTCTGTGCACTGTTGAAATATTGCCCCCCTTTCGCAAGAGGACTTGAAACGCTGTTTTAATTTCTGCTGCATCAGTTCATTAACTCGCCGTCCTTTAGATTTAAAGCAGTGACCTTACTCGGAGATGGGAGGGAAAGAGAGACCGGAGACAAGCGGAGGGAGGAAGAAAAAAAAGGTTCAATGATTATGCAGAATCGATATGGGAGTTGAATGTAACCAATATCGGATCGGCCTTCGGAGCGTCGCGAGACTGACTGCGGCAGTAAATATTATCCCGGGGTGCGGAGTGCATTAAGCTGCCGTGTCAGGAGAAAGCGGTGGGGGGGGGCAGATGGATGGCTGTTGGAACAAGTCTATTTGTGATGACCCAGACCTTTGGGCAAATGGTTAATCCCTGCTCCGTTCAGGAGTTATGGGCCTCAGAGGAAATCTGGGTGCAGGAGATGGGAAGCGGCAGGCAGCTTTTGGAGGGATTGAGAAAGAGATACATCAACACTCCTCCCCCTCCCTCGCTAAAGATGCTATTTTAAGATGTGTTTGATCTGCTCCGAGGTTAAAAGAATTAGTCATCAGAAAAGGAACTCTATTAGATTGGCGTCTCGCCACCGGTCACACCTGTATTCCAGATGACCTGCGGTCGCCTGATACTGACCCTACGACCCTATAGATATATCTCAAAACACAAACTAGATCCACGGTGTCAGAAAACTCCCGTGCTCAGCAATCATAGGTGACAGCTGTGGATTAATAGGAGGTTTAAAGTGATTTAACTGTGATGTATGGCAATCAGATCAATAAAGCCACAGGCTACAGCTAATATGTCGCAGCGGGGGTGGAAATCGCTGCAACTGGGATTGGGACTGGAACAGCCATAGCCTTCGTGGCTATCAGCAACACCGACTGACTGACATTCCAAAAAAAAACAAGGTTTCCTGTAATCCCGGTTGAAAGATTCCCGGCATCAGGAGGGAACAAGTAGGAAATAAAGAGTCCTGAAACCAAGATTTTCTGGAAAACCTGGGAATTTGGGAAAGTTAGCAGAATCCAGAGTTATAGAGCGATCCCCGTCTTCAGTATGTCCGTTTGAAAACCACCACTTCTTCAGTTGTTGTGTTGGTTACATATTAAAAGATGTTCCTTTGATAGACCTGATGTATAATTTGTCATTGGTCACAATTATTTATTTCACTGATATCTGCTAGCTGGATATGCCTCGTGGCAGTAGTGGTACTAGGTCGACAGTCCCCAGGCATTCACGTCCATTTGTTTAGCCTGGAGCGATAGAACCTGTCTAAGTCAGACATGTTATTTTTGCTCTGTCGCTGATGTGAACTGTGCGTTCCTATAGTCCCCGTGTGTGGGAGGAGGTCTTGTAAGTGCCAGGGGATACTTTCATTACGCAAGGTCAACTGGATAATGATAGCCTCAATGCAGGAACGAACACATCTAACATTGATTCATCTACAAGGAGAAATCTGTCATTATTACATGACTCTTAGAAAAGTATAATGGCGACCTTAATGCGGGGAACAAACACAGCTAATTGATGTATATTTTAGGAAAGTTTGGTCTTCATTACTTGAAGCGTTCTTAATGAATTTGATTAATATGAAGAAGAGGCTGCAATGTTCGACCTATTTATAGTCTACTAGTATCCATTCCCTAGATATCTAAAACAATTAAGGGAACCCAAACCACCCGGGCCTGTTCCAGTGTTGCATTGCCACAGGGCTTTGAGATGTAAAGAACGATTAGCCGCAAATTGAAAGGCCGGCCCGCAGAATTAGCCTTTTCATCTCCAGTCTAGAATACAGTAAACTGCTGCTTAGCCCATTATGTCCTGCCCAGGTCCCTGTGGACCAACAGGGACAAGAGAGAGGGCAGAGGGAGGGATAGAGAAAGAGAGAGAATGGGCAGAGGGAGAGAGGTAGACAGAGGTCGGGAGGGAGAGAGGTTTGGGATGGAGAAAGAGATGGAGGGGTCAGAGGGAGGGAGGAAGAGAGAGGATGGGATGGGAAGAGTATTGGGATGGAGACAGAGAGGGAGGGAGAAATCAGCCTACTACTGGAGATCTGGCCAGATGTTGGCTCTGGGAAACTCATGAGCTACAGTATATTAGCCCAGTCCTCCTCCAGAAATATCCCAGCTAGCAATATCACCTCCAGTTGACACCTCTCCTCCAAAGGATATTTTAGTGTGGAAATGCGTCTGCAATGAATGCACGCCAAATTTCTGTCATGTTTTTCCGATATGACACTAAGTGCATTATACGAGATTCAGTACAACAAAGGGTCTGATTAATGTATAGTTGCTTGTGCTTTCAAGATGGGGTTGGTGTGGTCCTGCGATGTGCCGTACCCATGTCTAGACATGTTACATTTTCTCCTAATGGCTGTCAAGGTTTACAAAAGCCATTTGTTTAATCTCATCAGTGATGGATCATATTGTGTTTGGGATGAAACATCATTCTCAGGCTGTGTCTCAAATGGCATCATATTCACTTTGTAGTGCACTACTTTTGACCATTGCCCATAATAATAATAATAATAGGGTTTCATTTGGGACTTGGACCAGAACTCATGTGAAGAGGCTGGTTGAGTAGTCAGAGCTCATACTCAAAGTAAATAACACAATTGTCGCTTCATATGACTCAAGGACATCAGAAACTCAACGTGGGTCCTTATGTTTCACCCCCCCCCCAAAAAAAAAAACCGAGACAGGACGTAAACCAAATATTGCGACCAGACACCAACGGAAATTGGTTTGTGTAGCGAAGCAGACACACAGTGACAGGGCCACATACAATGTCTGATGGCTACATGGATAGGAATATAATTTTTTGAGGGGACATTCGCATTCAACTCAATGTACCATGATGGGTAGACTGCCGTTAATTCTATTTCTATGCTTACATGTTTCCCAGGCCTATCTGTCGATCTCATCCTGTTCTTATTCCCAGTGATTGACGATGGCGGGATGCACACATGTTCCACCGTGTTGCTTACATGGCCCAGTTAATGTTCATACGTTAGTGACAGGAAGCAGCAGCCACACCAGGGTTCAAAAAACATTTGAAACCTCCCAAAGCCTTTGGAGCGTTTGCTCAAGCCTGCCGTAAGTGCAATGGGTGGGGGTTCGGGGTTTGCCAATTGAGCATAGATAACATGTCTGAAATATTTTGAATACTATTTGAACCCGGGTTTGTCGAGCCCCGGCTCTGAAACGGGGAAGTAAATAGGAGACACAATGCTACTGCCTCTGGAGGCCCCCCAAGTGCCTATTCTCAGACCTCGCCTTCTGCTCCAGCTTGCCATAAAACTCTAATTAAAGTCTATCTCCATTTCATCATGGCCCAGTGAAAGGATGGAAGAGGGGGCCCTCTGTCTCCCCTAACTGACATACACACACACAGGCGCACACAAACAGTCATACAGGACCATATATACACCTACACCGTAGCACACACGCTAGACTGCACACACCTGACTACAGCGGCAGGCATCCCCAATGACATCTGCCTCTCGCATCAGATCAATCCCTCAAATCACTCTCTGACAGACTCAATATTACACACACACACACTGCATCTTAATTCCACACCTCAGTCATCTGGGTTTACGCTGACACTACAAAAGACAATCACTGTGAAGAGATAGATGCTGGATAATAGGAAACATACTAAGGGAGAAATAATATCAGCAGTGGTTGTGCGTTTTAGAAAGACCTTGATACCTCTCTGTGTAAAATGTGGTATAATTTTCAATTTCCTCTTTATCCCTTTGTCTATTAAAATTAATTGACCAACCACGGACCAGGGCGCGAGGGAGGGATGGATGAATGAGGAAAGCACTTAGACCCCAGAGAGCTTGTACGAAAGGGAAAATGTCTTATTTTGTAACCGATGATAGATAGATTTCCTCTGAGATTTTAGGTCTAGAATCACAAAAAAATAATAGGACAGGCCACATAGAAACAGAAAAGAATTGGACCGACAATATATATATATATATACAATTGAAGTTGGAAGTTTACATACACTTAGGTTGGAGTCATTAAAACTTGTTTTTCAACCACTCCACAAATGTCTTGTAAACTATTTATTTGGCAAGTCATTTAGGACATCTACTTTGTGCATGGCACAAGTAATTTTTTCCAAAAATTGTTTACAGACAGGTTATTTCACTTATAATTCACTGTATCACAGCATCATGTGCTTTGCTGCAGGAGGGACTGGTGCACTTCACAAAATAGATGGCATCATGAGGGGGAAAAATGATGTGGATATATTGAAGCAACATCTCAAGACATCAGTCAGGAAGTTAAAGCTTGGTCACAAATGGGTCTTCCAAATGGACAATGACCCCAAGCATACTTCCAAAGTTGTGGCAAAATGGCTTAAGGACAACAAAGTCAAGGTATTGGAGTGGTCATCACAAAGCCCTGACTTCAATCCTCCGGACTGGCGATCGTCGTTGCTGGAGGCTCCAGACTGGAGGCCGTCGTCGCTGGTAGCTCCGGACTGAAGGGCGCCTCTGGAGGCTCCGGACTGAAGGGCGCCTCTGGAGACTCCGGACTGAAGGGCGCCTCTGGAGACTCCGGACTGAAGGGCGCCTCTGGAGACTCCGGACTGAAGGGCGCCTCTGGAGACTCCGGACTGAAGGGCGCCTCTGGAGACTCCGGACTGAAGGGCGCCTCTGGAGACTCCGGACTGAAGGGCGCCTCTGGAGACTCCGGACTGAAGGGCGCCTCTGGGGACTCCGGACTGAAGGGCGCCTCTGGAGACTCCGGACTGAAGGGCGCCTCTGGAGACTCCGGACTGAAGGGCGCCTCTGGAGACTCCGGACTGAAGGGCGCCTCTGGAGACTCCGGACTGAAGGGCGCCTCTGGAGACTCCGGACTGAAGGGCGCCTCTGGAGGCTCCGGTCTGGAGGTTGACGCTGGAGGCTCCAGACTGGAGGGCATCGCTGGAGGGTCCGGACTGGAGGGCGACTCTGGAGGGACCGGACTGGAGGCCGTCAACTCTGGAGGCTCCGGACTGGAGGGCATCGCTGGAAGCTCCGGACTGGCGACCGTCGTTGCTGGAGGCTCCGGACTGGAGGCCGCCATCGAAGCTGGAGGCTCCGGACTGGAGAGCATCGCTGGAAGCTCCGGACTGAAGGGCGCCTCTGGAGGCTCCGAACTGAAGGGCACCTCTGGAGGCTCCGGTCTGGAGGGCGACGCTGGAGGCTCAAGACTGGAGGGCATCGCTCTAGGGTCCGGACTGGAGGGCGACTCTGGAGGGACCGGGCTAGAGGCCTTCTCTGGAGGCTCCGGGCTGGGCGCAGGCACAGGACTCACCAGGCTGGGGAGACACGCAGGAGACCTGGCTCTGGGAGCAGGCACAGGACTCACCAGGCTGGGGAGACATACAGGAGGCCCCTTCCTTGGCCGAGGCACCGGAGACCTTGGGCCGTAGAGGCACACTGGCGGGCTCGAGCGCAGAGCTGGCACCACCCGTTCTGGCTGGATGCCCGCTTCCACCCGGCAAATGTGGGACGCTGGCACCGAGCACACCGGCATGTGAATGCTCAGCCTCGACACAGTACGTATTTCCCCATAGCACTGGGCCTGACCAGTCACATGCTCGCCACGGTAAGCACGGGGAGTTGGCTCAGGTCCCCAACCTGACTCAGCCACACCCCCCGTGTGCCCCCGCCTTCCTTGCCAGCCGTGTTCCCTCATAATGTTGCCGCTCTGCCTTAGCTGCCTCCAGTTCCTCCCGTGGACGGCGATACTCCCCAGCCTGCCTCCAGGGCCCCTTACCATCCAGGATCTCCTCCCATGTCCAATTCTCCTTCTTCCCACCCTCCTTGGTCCTTTGCTGGTGGGAATTCTGTCACGCTTGTCGTCTTCGGATGAGGAGGAATCGGACCAAAGCGCAGCGTAGTAAGTGTTCATGACTTTTATTAACCAGAACACTGAAACAAAAATAACAAGGTGAATAAACGAAACCGAAACAATCCTGTCAGGTGCAAAACACTAACTAACTACCCACAAAACATAGTTGGAAAAGAGCGACCTAAGTATGGTTCCCAATCAGAGACAACGATAGTCAGCTGTCCCTGACTGAGAACCATACCCGGCCAAAGCAAAGAAATACAAAACATAGAAAAAGGAACATAGAATGCCCACCCCAACTCACGCCCTGATCAAACCAAAATAGAGACATTAAAAGGATCTCTAAGGTCAGGGCGTGACAGACCCAAGTTAAACATTTTATTAAAGGCAATACTACCAAATTCTAATTGAGTGTATTTAAACTTCTGACCCACTGGGAATGTGATGAAAGAAATAAAAGCTGAAAAATATAATGCCCTCTACTATTATTCTGACATTTCACATTCTTAAAATAAAGTGGTGATCCTAACTGACCTAAGACAGGGACTTTTTACGAGGATTAAATATCAGGAATTGTGAAAAACTGTGTTTAAAAATATTTGGCTGAGTTGTATGTAAACTTCTGACTTCAACTGTATATTTATCTTCTGATAGATATCTCCGATATTTTAAATCAAAGGACTGAAAAAGGAAGAAAGAAATATCTTAAAAACAATGATCAAATGATCATCTTTAATATTGCAGATTTGAAGTTCCCACGTTTTATTGTCTTCTGAGTGATTCACCTTGTTTTGAATAACACACTGAATCACTGGGTCTAAATCAAATGTCGAAAACCGAAGCTTGACAGGAAATCCTATATGATTTCCTTTGGTAATGGGAGTGTTCCTTTCGCCCAAGAACTGCACAAGCCATACATTATTAGTTTTATGGATTCTAGTGAGCCAGGTCTGTAGCCGAGTGTGGCAGCCGATTCCCCGGAAGCTTAGATTGATTGGGAATATCGATCTCCCCCTTTTCCAACTGCATCTCTAACATACTGACTGAGTCAAAAATGGCACCCTATTCCCTATTTAGTGCTTCACTTTTGACCAGGGCACTATTGGCTCTTGTAAAAAGTATTGCACTAAAGAGAGAGCCGGGGGTCATTTGAGACATAGCCACCGAACCAGGGCGTAGAGCTTTAAACCACGTCCCAACCGCCATTTTACCTTGACCGATAAGGTCAATGGTTCATAAAAAAATCTGTTCTTCTACCAGAAGCAGTTCTCTACAGTTCTCCCAAGGTCACGTGAGTGTGATCCACTTAACTGCAGTCTGCAGTACCCCGCTGCTGACTCAGACCCCTGGGTTTGTCTTTAGTACACGTGTGTGTGTGTGTGTTTGTGTGGGTGTGTGTGTGTGTTCCCGTGTGTGCGTGTCTGTAGATATTCACGGTGTGAGTGTGCTTGTTCCTTTCCGTGTGCCTCTGCGTCTATACTCTCATCAAAACTTCCAAAATAGCCACCAGTAAAGACATCCAAGACCCAGTTGACAGGCCAGTTTGTTTCTGACAACCAGGGGTGAAGAGAGAGAGCGAGCGACCCTTCCTAATGAAGAGCTTTAAAGGGAGAGAGACTAGATGGGAGATTGGAGATGGGCGATAACAGACATAGGAATTTTCGGTTTCCATCACCTCTGGCCTGGACTGTCTTGTGGCGCGCACACACACACATACACACACACTCTTGTGATGGGATGTGAGAAGCAGAGGTGCGTGTGGGATTCTCAGGTGCTGGTACAGACACTAATGAAGGTCCGGTCCCTGTGGACACATGAAGAGAATAGGCTCCAGATGGAGGGTTGATGGAAAATTGGATAGAGGTAAAGCAGAGCACAGGTGAGGAGAAAGAGAGGTATTGTGATCTCTCCATCCGGCTGAAGGAGGGAGTACTGTTAAGAGGGTACACCTCTGAGATCTTTCTCCTTTAGATCGGACAACTTCTTCTTTCTCTCATCAAATCAAGTGGTATAATTGTCACATGCTCCGTAAACAACAGGTGTAGGCTAACCTTGAAATGCTTACTCTTTCTCACACACACAGGCACACACGCACGTGCCCACTCACACACACTGTCTCACTCTCTTTCTTTCTCTCTCTCTCTCTCTCTCTCGCTTGCATTCCCTTCCTCTCTCATGTATACATTTCAATTGGGAGTTTCGAACAGTAGCCTACAGTAGAGGACAGTCGCTGTTTGCCATTGACAAATATTTCCGGGATTCGGGGAACATCTCGGGGAACATCTCAAGGCTCTTCAATCATTTTGAAGGACAGAATGGCTACCGTGAGACATTTAAAGATACTGTATTCATGTTGCTTTGTGAAATGCCGTAAGACAACTTGAAATGCACTTTGTCTTTGACCCCAAATGTCCATTACATGTGGGAGGTTTGTACTGTAAGTGCTTTGCACTGAAACCTGTGTTTGTTTCTATATCAAGTGCACCGGAGTTCACATACTACAATATGTACAGTTGGTTAGAATATTAACTTTTCTTGTCCGTGTCAAGTCAACGCAGGATTCCCTTTCCAAGGGGTTGAGTTCAAAATCATCGACAATTAAGGAATAATGAGCTGTGTGATGGTCTGAATGCCACAAGATGTTCCTCATTTACTCGGTGTGTGTTACTCTATGCCAGATGAGCGGCGGGTCAAAAGGGTTTGATTTTAAACACGGACTTGCAGATGACCTTCCCAGCCCAAAATGTCTGCCCTGAATAGCAATTAGCTACTGTGTCAAAATCGATAGCGAAGGACGACTGTGATGATTTGTAATGATTCTCAATGATTTTTTTATGATTCTATCTGATTGTCAATGATTTTCAAACAGGCCCCTTCAATCATATTCATAAGTAATGCCTACCCCCCTAACTAATGCATTTTACATTTTCAAGCCTCTCCTTTATTTTCTCCCCCGGCATTTATTGCAAGATTACCTCTCAACTATGCTGGTGGTTCCTGTTTCCAACCGGGGGAGAAAAACGATCCTCCTCTCTGACTGCAGTGATGTCACCGTGGAGATACGATGCTAAGCCAAACCCCCGAAGTGGCGTAGAGAAAAAAAAGTAGAAGTCAACAAACGAAGTCACCAAGGAGTCGCTCCATCCGCCCGTCCCCTTAGGGGAAGACCTAGTTTTTTGAGAGCTGGTGCTGCCTGCCTCACTTTTTATCATCAAAGAGGCCCAAGCGCTGCTCATGCAATATTAACGTTTGTTAAATCAGCGAGCGGCGGCACTACGCTGTTTACATAACATTAGACAGGGGCTTGCCATGCCACACAGAGAGAGACATTGAACGTGTGGCCATTTTGGTGTTCACAGATAAGGGGGAGGTAGGGAGAATGACCCCCACGGGGGTCACTGGATTACTGTATGCTAATTCACACCTTCTGAAGGGGGCTAATTTAGGCTTTTTCCAGGGCTCTCCTGGGGAGGAATCTCATGCATGTTTTAAGGAGTGGGAAATCTTAACATAAGGTAATAGAAATAGAAATGTAGGTAGTTTTCTTTATTGCTCGTTGTCTTCCTTTCTGAGATACAGTTTGTCAGTACTGTCCATCTTGCTGTTTATTTTGGTATGCAATGGACAAGGAGGGAAGAACATCATTGAATTAGATCTGTTTGTTCCACTACCACTATTACACAGCTCCTTTCAATCTCCCTCTTTTTATTAAACCTGAAGAGGTAAGAAGTCTGATGAGAAGTTAGGTGATCTAATTAAGTTCTCCTGGTTTCGAGAGGAACATGAGTGGCAGAAGGGGTCAGGGGCTACGATGGGGGGGGTACAAGACGACACTCGTCGGTAAGCTGTTTTGACTTCTGTGACACCGTCTAAATCGAATCATCAGAAAGCTTTGCAAGGTGAAGTGGGCTCGTTGGCATGCGACTCAAGGCCTCTGGAAATTATGTCCATTTATCAAAAAGTGCCTGATTTAGCCTCTCATTTTATATAAGGGCCCTGATTTGCACTCGTAGGGCTGTCTTTGTGCTTAGGTGGGAGGAAAGAAGGAGAGTGCGAGAAAGAAAGAAAGAAAGAAAGAAAGGGCTTTGTGGAACAGAAGAGAAGCCATCAATTCTCATTACGGAAACGAGATAATCATTCCTAATTAGAGGCCTTGGCTCATCTTCTTCTTTTTACCAGGGTACAAATATGGAATAAAACAAGCTAGTAATGTATGGGTACCTGATTAATTAGGTGAATGGATAGATGCTAAAGGAGTCTGCGATTTGGCCCAAGATAGCTTATTAAATGTGAGCGTAATTTATTGGAGGTTGAGTCCTTCGAGAAAATATTAGCCCCGTTTCCAGCTGAAGGGTGTGTGTTGTCCACTGCCTCCCGAACAACGCTTGTCCATCGAGGCAGATATTTGTCCTCTTTCTTTCTATCTTTCTCCTTTTTTCTCTCTCCCCGCCTCTTATCAAAACCGGTGCACCGGTGCTATTGTTTTATCCCCAATTGTTGTAAAAGCATTGCCCGATAAGTGCGTGCAATTAATGAGATGCGAGCTGTAAATACGGACAGGAGCGTTCGGTCGAAATGAAACCAGCATATCCTCTCGAACACTGGTAATAAACATCACAGGAGGCTGCTGAGGGGAGGATGGCTCATGAGTGTCCAACAAGCTTTCTCTACCCTTAACCTAGTTCTGAACACCTCCAAAACAAAGGTCATGTGGTTTGGTAAGAAGAATTCCCTTCTTCCAACAGGTCTTTTTACTACCTCTGAGGGTTTAGAGCTTGAAGTAGTCACCTCATACAAGTACTTGGGAGTATGGTTCGATGGTGCACTGTCCTTCTCTCAGCACATATCAAAGCTTCAGGCTAAAGTTAAATCTAGACGTGGTTTCCTCTATCGTAATCGCTCCTCTTTCGCCCCAGCTGCCAAACTAACCCTGATTCAGATGACCATCCTACCCATGCTAGATTACGGAGACTGAATTTATAGATCGGCAGGTAAATGTGCTCTCGAGCAGCTAGATGTTCTTTATCATTCAGCCATCAGATTTCCCACCAATTCTCCTTATAGGACACATCACTGCACTCTATGCTCCTCTGTGAACTAGTCATCTCTGTATACCCATCGCAAGACCCACTGGTTGATGCTTATTTATAAAACCCTCTTCGGCCTCACTCCCCCCTATCTGAGATAACTACTGCAGCCCTCATCCTCCACATACAACACTCGTTCTGCCAGTCACATTCTGTTAAAGGTCCCCAAAGCACACACATCCCTGGGTCGCTCCTCTTTTCAATTCGCTGCAGCTGGCGACTGGAACGAGCTGCAACAAACACTCAAACTGGACAGTTTGATCTCAATCTCTTCATTCAAAGACTCAATCATGGACACTCTCACTGACAGTTGTGGCTGCTTTGTGTGATGTATTGTTGTCTCTACCTTCTTGCCCCTTGATGCCCAATAATGTTTGTACCACGTTTTGTGCTGCTACCATGTTGTGTTGCCACCACGCAGTTGTCATGTTGTGTTGCTACCATGCTGTGTTGTCGTGTGCTGCTGCCTTACTATGTTGTTGTCTTTAGGTCTCTCTTTATGCGGTGTTGTGTTGTCTCTCTTGTTGTGGTGTGTGTTATTGTCTCAGCAGGAGGCCTTTCGACTCTCCTAGTTAAATTAAGGTAAAAACAAAAATGAAAATCATAAATGTAATGTAGTGAATGGAGTTCCAGCCATTTCTATTCGAGCGCCCTTCCCAACGTAGGTGCCACCGGCCGCACCGCGGTGCACACAGGTGCACAGTCGGTGAGCTTGCGGGTGCTGTGATCAATAGAGGGCTGTAGTATTGTGTGCCCACTGCATCATCAATGGTGCTCCCCGCTGACCTGTGAAGATTCTCGGTCATAATTAGTACATGTCACGAAGTGTACGGTGACTTCATGCAGATATGACTTCAATTCTTAAGATCCCACACTGTGGCTAATATTGATCGTTGCTTCTCTCATATTGTAAGACTTCAGGGGTAACGTTTCCCGTAATGCATGAGGTATGTGCCCTAGATGTAGATTTTCTATGAATATGTATTTTTAGATCGCGGCATTGGCCACAATAATGATTTAATGTTAATATATTGAAGGTGTAAAAACAAACAGCTCAAGTGTCAGAAAAGTCTAGTATAAAAAATAAAATAAAAAACAGGTGTTAAGTAAATTGTGCTCCCACTTACTGGCAATGGTTGTTTTTTTTTTACAACAATTCTTAAAAATCAATCAGAGTGAACGATTCTTCATGTATGATAAAAAGCCCTGTGTGCCAAATAGACTGGAGGGGGTTGAAAAAAAATTGAAGACTGCAGTGATATTTAGTGAGCCCCTATAAGCAAAAGAAGTTGATTGAGATGTCTAGAATGGATGGGATGGAGAGAGGGATTTGTTCCGAGTCAGATATGAAGAAGGTTTGGGGAGTCAGGGTGGGGGGAGAGTTTTGGCAGGATATGAAAGGTGATTCTTTAATCCAGACCGGAGAGCACTATAGATAATTGGGGTCAGCCATTTTTTATAATTTAGATTGTGCCTGAATTTGAAAGAAGATGAAGGAAAAGGGGAGGTGTGGGGCTTTCTTCAAAATGTCTCCCCCTATTGGCTGCTCCTGTACTTGTTTTTTTAGGTGAAAGAGAGGTCCATTTAAGTACAATTATATATGTAAGGTACAAAATAACTCTAAGTTATCGCTTAATTGTTAAGTATAGCAGGGTTTCCCAAACTCGGGCCTGAGGCCCCCCCTGGGTCCACGGTTTGGTTTTGTCCCTAGCATTACACAGCTGATTCAAATAATCAAAGCTTGATGATGAGTTGGTTATTTGAATCAGCTGTGTAGTATTAGGGCAAAAACCAAAACGTGCACTCAAGGACCGAGTTTAAGAAACACTGAAGTATAGCACCTTTAAGCACTATTGGTTGGATTCCATTCTATGTAGGCCCCATTTTTTTCACCTTTATTTAACCAGGTAGGCCAGTTGAGAACAAGTTCTCATTTACAACTGCGACCTGGTCAAGATAAAGCAAAGCAGTGTGACAAAAACAACAGCACAGACAAACATACAGTCAATAACAATAGAAAAATCTATATACTGTGTGTGCAAATATAGTAAGATTAGGGAGGGAAGGCAATAAATAGGCCATAGTGGCGAAATTATTACAATTTAGAATCAACACTGGATTGATAGATGTGCAGATGATGATGTGCAAGTAGAGATACTGGGGTGCAAAAGAGCAACAACAACAAAAATAATATGGGGATGAGGTAGTTGGGTGGTCTGTGTACAGGTACAGTGAATGGTAGGCTGCTCTAACAGCTGATGCTTATAGTTAGTGAAGGAGATATGTCTCCAGCTTCAGTGACTTTTGCAATTCGTTCCAGTCATTGGCCGCAGAGAACTGGAAGGAAAGGCGGCCAAAGAGGTGTTGGCTTTGGGGATGACCAGCGAAATATACCTGCTGGAGCGCGTGCTATGGGTGGGTAGGCCTCATATGTGACCGACCAGTTTGATTCAGTCTTATGTAGCAAAATGTGAAATTGTGTTTTTTTACATTGGATAAAAGTTAAGACTCAGAAATAGAAAATGGTATATCATGCCATTTGAGGAAAAATGAGAAAGTAATTATGCTTTGATAGTTGATAAACTTGTAACCCCACTTTTGAGAAAATGTCCCTCCTGGAGAGCTCTTCTTTGTCTACACCATTCAGCATCGTTCACACCCTCTAAAGCCTTAGCCCACCCCATTTAAGGATTCACATGCGAGGCCATGTACTAAACAACCAAAGATTTCAAGACTAAAGGCTGCTTTATACTACGGGTGTATTCATAAATATAATCTGGTGTGCCAGAGTGTGCTCAGAGTGCGTTCTGGCCGTTTGTAAACTCAGAGTGTTAGCTTGAAATGAAAATGACTTTCTGACAAGTTAGAAATGTGTAATATCCAAAACATTTAGCAAGCTAGACTATCTTACGTGGATGGATATACATGGATGGACACTTCTCCCTCTCTGTCATGGATGCCATGGCTGCCCTTAGTTTGAAGATGTAATCCGGAGACAGGTGTTTTACGCAATAGCCTTCTGTGTGTTCTCTTTTCGACTCCGTCTGCATATTTTCAATCTAACGGCAGAATTTTCTCCATCTTCTTAGCTATCATACTCTAATTCTCGGTCCTCCAGAAAGTGGAGAGCAACACTTATGTAGTTCTGCTACGTGATATCTTTCAAAAAAGTGAACTGTTCTGCCTGTGGCTGTGGAACCCTGACCTGTTCACTGGACGTGTTCCTGTTGCACCCTCTACAACCACCTTGATTATGATTAACTGACCCTGCTGGTCATCTATGAGCGTTTGAACATCTTGGCCATGTTCTGTTATAATCTCCACCCGGCACAGACATTAGAGGACTGGCCACCCCTCAGAGCCTGGTTCCTCTCTAGGTTTCTTTCTAGATTCTGGCCTTTCAAGGGAGTTTTTCCTAGCCACCATGCTTCTACATTTGCATTGCTTGCTGTTTGTGGTTTTAGGCTGGCTTTCTGTACAGCACTTTGTGACATCGGCTGATGTAAAAATGGCTTTATAAATACATTTGATTGAATTTGATTGATTACCTACACATACTGACCAGCTCATGTTATAAACAGAAGTGCGCTACACGGCAGACCAATCCGAACTCCTCTCGCCTTATCCAGCCCACTCATTATCTCAGCCAATCATGGCTAGCGGGAAGGTTGCTGACTTTTTATGCAGCTAAACAAACTAGGCTCGTAATTTAATAATGTTAGTTGTATTTACAGATGGCATACAAGTTTGTTATTAAGGCACATAAAAGTTCACATATTCCAGAAGGCATTTCTGCCAAAAAATAAAGTTTACGTTTAAATGGCTTTTCTATGAAGTAGTGACGCGCAACATACGTCTAGTTTCCTGAAACGAGTCACAGTAATGTCTGCAATGTGAGAGTCTTTATTGGCATGACTTTTAACACCGTCCACCTCAGTTGATGATTGACAGCACTGCGTCTGAAGTGTTGACACTTCCACAAAGGGATTAAATTAAATTTAAATTGGATAGCTTGTGTGCAGCTGGGCCTGTGGCAAGCTACAATGGAGGCCTACTGTTCACACCTGTGAACTCTTGTGTTAGTAGCAGAGCCACAGGGTTGCGCCTGATGCTTCTGCTGCTGTGCGGTTTTATAAAAGATGAAATAAATAAAAGGAGAAGAAGCATGAATTCAGCTGAGCACAAACACGACGTACTTCATTTAATTTTCCTCTCTTCCCTCCTTCCCTCCCTCCATGACCTGGAGTGTAGTGTTCTCTCTCCTCAGCACTTTCGGCTTTGTTTATTCTTTATTTATTCATTTCTCTCTCGCTTTTCTTCTGTTCCGGTGAGTGGGTAGGGTAAGAGTAGATAAGATGTAGTTTTGTTTCAGGGTCAAAGGTGACCACACAGGTTTGTTTTGTACAGGCTATCACTCTGGCTGTGTTTTAATGGCTGAACTGGCATGATAATAATCATAAAACCAAAAAGAATAATACCATTTCATTCGTAGCGCCCGGAATGCTTAACCAACCCGCACCATTCCTCATGCACCCACACACACTCACCCACCCATACACACACTCGCTCTTTCTCTCTGTCTCTTTCTCTCTCACATATGCACCACACCCCCACCCACCTACACACCACATCCTCACCTTCCAGACACCGTGTGTGATGTCCCGAGACCTTAAGTCTGTTCAGTATGAGCCCTGTCCCTTCTGTTGGCTCGTCAGACCATAAGCCCGAACTGTACTGTAAACAGAATCAAATCTTCTAAGGATCACAAGGTCTTGTTTACTTGTTTACATGCTACCGGGATGTGCTGGACCCTGTGATTTCAAATGTGTATACAGCATGGTCCTTCTGTAGCTCAGTTGGTAGAGCATGGCGCTTGTAACGCCAGGGTAGTGGGTTCGATCCCCGGGACCACCCATACGTAGAATGTATGCACACATGACTGTAAGTCGCTTTGGATAAAAGCGTCTGCTAAATGGCATATATATTATTATTATATATTATATATTATTATAGTATGTGCGACAAATGCATTATTAGCTAGAAAGTACAAGCTGCTTGATGATGTGTTATCAGCTGATCTAAGAAGGGCTATATAAATACATTTGATTTGAAACGGCTAGCTCCTGCCCTCATTCAATGCCATTTTGACTATGCTAGTACTTCCTGGTTTGGGAGCTTATCTAAACGTATGAAGGGGAAGCTCCAGATAGCCCAGAATAAGCTGATCAGGGTAGTATTGAAGGTGAGTCCACGTACTCACATAGGCAGGAGCTGCTTTCAGGAACTAAACTAGCTGCCTGTTGAGGCTAGGGTGTCCCAGATTAGACTAGGTTTGGTTTACAGGAGTATTTATGGTCCTGCGCGCGGATATCTAAGTGATTACTTTGCTCGTGTTAGGGATGCACACAATCACAGCACCAGATCAGGTGTTGCTAATGTGTGCTTATACAGGTTCAGGAGTAATGCTGGAAAAGGTACTTTCTTGTATACTGGGGCCTCAGAATGGAATGAGTTGCCTCTGTCTATAAAAACAATGTCCTCTCTGGGCAGCTTTAACAATGAAGTAAAAATCTGTTTTATGTCTTGTGTGCCCATATGAATAACCCCTATGATGTAACTGGAATGATGAGATAGATGTTCTTCTTCTCTGTTTTTGTGTTGTTATTTCTCTGCCATACTGTGTTTGATCCTGTCTAGCCATCTTGTCTCAAGAGGACCACAATGGAAATAAGTCCCAGACTTTATTGTGTGTCGTCCTCTATGATTTTATTAATGTGCATGTATGGCTTTTTCAAGTTTTATGAGCGCTTGTTTTTTTAAATGGTCGAATTAATAAACTAAACAACAAAAAACTAGCTCGCCTGGATAGTACACACAGTACACACTGGTCAGATGATGACAGCTCCCACTAGTGTGTGCAAACTGTGAAAAAGAACATCCATTTTTCCTCATAGTCATTGTAAAGGGTAAAGCTGTTTTACCCTCACACAAACAGACACACACACACATAGACACAGGCACACACACACACACACTGTGTATTGCAGATGGTAGGTAGGAGGGTTGGTGTAGCTTGGATAATGCTATTCAGGCCCACCACTTGTGCTGTTTGAGAAGGCAAGCATTTTAGCATGTTCAAGGTCTTTAAAAATGGTGTCCCCTGCATAGAGGCGACTGTACAGCCACAACTGAAGCTAAAATAGGCTCTCGCACTCGCTTGTTGCTAGGTAGCATAACCATGGTGACGTATCGGTTGAGATGAGATACAGGGACATGGTGTTGTTTATTTAAGCGCACAATGCCAACAACATATTTGCTTTAGATTCGACGTCCTTGAATGCCTGCAGCAGGATGTCCATTATCTCCGTTTCACCCACACGTAAGGATACACACACACACACACACACACACACACACACACACACACACACACACACACACACACACACACACACACACACACGGGTCTTTCTACAAACTAGGGTACCAGTGAGCATTTCTTGTAGTGGACAACTGTTTGTGAATACTTTAAGATATAAAGGGGGAACATGCGTAGACACATTCAATATAATTTGTGAGTTGAAATCAAAATCACATGTTGAAAAGCTCTTTCTCGTGTTTGGAGTCTCCACAGATTTGCCAAAACTCTTGTGGCAAAAAAACCACATGACCTTTCTTTCCTTACACTTTATGACACTGTTGTTTGTTGTTCTGTATACTGCATACTAAGCGTTGAACGATTGAATTACACATTGAACGTGATTCAGTACAATCCCCGGATGTTGCTGTCAGACACTTATATTGTATGTAGATCTCAGAAGTGCACAGTAACCTCGTAACATTTCATATCTCCCTAAGGAACCGTTTCCATTGCTCACATTTCCCCAAATAGTGTGTGCGATTGCTAAATGGAATGCTTCTAACAGAAAGAGTAACCTTTAACATCATTAATAAAAACAAAAATTGATACCGTCATCAATGGCGTTCTTCAATAACCATGCCTGATGGTTGTATGGCGTGCATTTGATGTCTGCTGATGTTTTCTGAATGACAGGCAAGCGACGAAGAGCTTGTGTGATACCGCACGCGGTTGAACAACAGCCAGAGCGTGCGAACGAGTGTTTATCTCGAGGCTTGACGGAACATTTGTGTGTCCGTTGTTACAGCGGTCAAGATAATTAGCCTACGTCGTGGACAACATTAAGTCACGATCCCTGAGGTAAAACGTGTACATTTAGATTTTTTGTTTTCCAACTTGAAATGGAGCAATCGGGAACGTGAAAACGGACTAAATAAAATATTGGTTTTATATATAAAACAAATAAACTACTTGATAATTAGATCATCACATGCCGGTGGGGTTAAATGTGGAATAGCTGCCATTGGTCAAGCCCACAGCCGACACTTCCTGTCCATTCTATGAATCTATGATCTATTAATTAATCCATTAATAGCTGCCCATACATTCCAAGATTAGGGGAGATTTCTCCATTTCTGAATAAGATGAACTGTTTATGGAACTGCTGTTACTGTACATGGTTAGCTGACAGATATATCATAACTACCTAGCCAACCATTGACAATCGTATTCAATGATGCCGTACAGCCGAAACAACAGTGTCTATTGCTCGACTAGAGATATGCCCGTAGATATAGTTAGTCAGTGGTTGCACATCTAACTAGCTGGAATGAAGCAAGGATGTGAATAGTAGACAAGGTCCCCAGCTACCAGAACTGACGGATCAGCCTGAGGGTGCAGAGTGTGTGTGTCCAGCTGACACCTGTGCAAATCTGTTTTAGCAATGGAATGAATCATCCAATTAATGCCTCAAGTGTCGTGTTGAAGGTCCACCACAAACCCGGAGGGTTCTGGGGTACTGTCCAGAAACAACCCCTCGCTATAGCCCCGAACCCGTAGACACTTGTGGAGATCTGAGAGGATTGGACAGGTGTATGCAATACCGCCCAAATTCCTCCTAAGCCTATCCAAGGGGAAGGTGGAGCTCTCACCATGTTACCACCCATCAATCCTTCTCAGATCTCCACAAGTGTCTAGACTCTGGAGGGTAGGGGCTAGGAGTTGTTTCAGGTCATGGCCATTATGGCAGCCAGTGGTGGAAAAAGTAACCAAACAACATGCTTGAGTAAAAGTAAAGATACCTTCATAGAAAATGACTCAAGGAAAAGTTGAAAGTAAACCAGTAAAAGTCTAAAAGTATTTGACTTGAAATATACTTAAGTATCAAAAAGTAAATGTAATTTAAAAAATATATATATTTAAGTATCAAACGTAAAAGTATAAATCATTTAAAATTCCTCACATTAATCAAACCCGGCAGCACCATTTTCTTTTTTTATTTTATTTACAGATAGCCAAGGGCACACGGCAACACTCTAATCAAAACAAATGTTATTGGTCACATACATACATTTAGCAGATGTTATTGCGGGTGTAGCGAAATGCTTGTGTTCCTAACTCCAACAGTGCAGTAATATCTAACAATTCACAACAATACACACAAATCCAAAGTAAAATAATGGAATTAAGAAATATATAAATATTAGGACCGCATTGTCGGGGTGGCATTGACTAAAATACAAAAGAATAGAATACAGTATATACATATGAAATGAGTAAAGCAGTACAGTAAGTAAACATTATTAAAGTTGACTAGTTTTCCATTATTCAAGTGACCAGTAATTCCATGTCTATGTATATAGGGCAGCAGCCTCTAAGGTGCAGGGTTGAGTAACCGGGTGGTAGCCGGCTAGTGATTACTATTTAACAGTCTGATGGCCTTGAGATAGAAGCTGTTTTTCAGTCTCTCGGTCCCATTGATGCACCTGTACTGACCTCACCTTCTGGATGATAGCGGGGTGAACAGGCAGTGGCTCGGGTGGCTGATGTCCTTGATGATCTTTTTGGCCTTCCTGTGACATCGGGTGCTGTTGGTGTCCTGTAGGGCAGACAGTGTGAGCCCGGCGGTTGTGGGAGGTGTAGTTGCCATACCAGGCAGTGATACAGCCTGACAGGGTGCTCTCTTTTGTGCAGACATCATATACTAACAATCATGTGTGCTATGAGTCCGCCAGATCAGAGGCAATATGGTTGACCAGGGACATTCTCTTGATAAGTGTGAATTGGACCATTCTCCTGTCCTGCTAAGCATTCAAAATGTACTTTTGGGTTTCAGGGAAAATGTGTGAAGTAAAAAGTAAGTATTTTTATTTAGGAAAGTTGTCAAAATTATAAATAGTAAAGTAAAGATAACGCCAGATACCGCCAAAACTACTTAAGTACTTTACACCACTGATGGTAGCTCAGTCAGTCAGTCAGTCACTCACTCACTCACTCACTCACTCACTCACTCACTCACTCACTCACTCACTCTCTGACTCTGGTGCTGTCTAAAAATGTTCATAGCTGTGAAATACTTCAATATACACCATGTTTTGTTTTTTCAAAGACTAGCAGAGAAGTAGTCAAATTCTCCTCAACCCTCAACCATGAAAGACTATCATGAGGGGAGAGGTCCCGCCCCAGGAGGGGTCCCACCCCTCTCACTTTCTAATTGATTGGGTTTTGAGAAGGAGGCGAGGAGAGAGGACGTGAAGAATTACGGAAATGCAATTGAGATTCTCCCCTTGTTTTCTCCATTCCTCACCTCCCTTTAAAAGCACATTGGGGGAGAGAGGTGAGATGGTTCTTCCCCTCGGGCTCCAATGCACTTTCAAAGGGCGGGAAGGAGTGAAGGAAAAAAGGAAAGACGAAGAAAGCATTTGACAGCTAGCTTTCAGACACAGACTCTCTCTCTCTCTCTCACACACACACACACGCACACACACACACACACACACACACACACACACACACACACACACACACACACACACACACACACACACACACACACACACACACACACACACACACACACACACACACACACACACACACACACACACACACACACACACACACACACACACACACACAGCTTGAAGAGTGTATTTCATTATTGATTATTATTTATTATTATTGTATGGTCTCATTATGGCTGTCTAGACTGTTAATCCTTGAACTACACAAGTGAAGCTGAAAGAAAATCATATTTGAATGCATATCAAACCATTTAGAAATGTTGACCGTGATGTCACACTTTGACCCCTTTATTTGTAGAAAGACCCACATACGCGGACACACAGATACACACACATGTAGGTATGCACGCAATCACACACAACACACACACATACGGAGACACACGCACACACATGTAGGTATGCACGCAATCACACACACATACGGAGACACACACGCACACATGTTGGTAGACTCGCACACACAGCACACACACATACGGAGACACACACACGTTGGTAGGCTCGCACACACAGCACACACACATACGGAGACACACATGTAGGTAGGCTCGCACACACAGCACACACACATACGGAGACACACACATGTAGGTAGGCTCGCACACACAGCACACACACATACGGAGACACACACACGTTGGTAGGCTCGCACACACAGCACACACACATACGGAGACACACACGTAGGTAGGCTCGCACACACAACACACACACATACGGAGACACACACATGTAGGTAGGCTCGCACACACAGCACACACACATACGGAGACACACACATGTAGGTAGGCTCTCACACACACACACACATACGGAGACACACACATGTAGGTAGGCTCTCACACACAACACACACACATACGGAGACACACACATGTAGGTAGGCTCTCACACACAACACACACACATACGGAGACACACACATGTAGGTAGGCTCTCACACACAACACACACACATACGGAGACACACACATGTAGGTAGGCTCTCACACACAACACACACACATACGGAGACACACACATGTAGGTAGGCTCGCACACACAGCACACACACATACGGAGACACACACATCTAGGTAGGCTCGCACACACAGCACACACACATACGGAGACACACACACGTTGGTAGGCTCACACACACAGCACACAAGGTAGCATATTCTTCATAGAAGTCTGCTTGCTCTCTGATCATTGGAAACATAGACAGTCGAGGATGAGGGAGAGACAAGGCATACATTTCCTCTAATCACAGGTTTTACAGAGAGAGAGAGGGAGGGGATAGGGAAAGAGAGAACCACAACCCTGCTTCAGGCGATCCTTTAAGCTTACCGCATGCTTCCCAGTTGAAACCGTTATATATTATGAAGAGATTTAGTGACGTTTTTGTTCGTTTTGATCTTCGGCTGTTTTTTGTGTGTTTTTTTTTTGCTGTTCGTGCATACGTTTTTTGCTCAGGCAATTCCAATTTTGGTAGCCGAAGTCTTACGCCCCTTCGTCATTCAACGAGAGACGACTAGTTTCCATGCAAAAATGTTCACTTGAGACATACTGCACCAAATATCTTAGCCAGATATAAATTGCGCTATTAAAACTTCCTTGGCAAAAACGTCAAAATTAATAACACATTTCTTGATTTAATTTGGACTATTTTATATGTCGTTGCTACGGTGGCTCAAGAGAGACAAACAACAGTGATGTTTGAGCTTTTCAAGTGACGGTCTTTAGGGAGTATGAGAGCACAGACGGCGGAGTTACCGTTTCAGATCACCTTGAATAAGGGTTTCAAATTTGGGGAAATTACACTCTAAATGTTTTATATATTTTTTAACATTTTGTGTACATCACTGCTGTGGTGCAGTGGTTGCACAGCCTTTCCTCTACAGGGAGACATGTTTTCCTGTGTCTACCCTTCTCAATGGCAAGGCTGTGTTCACTGTGTCTGTAATTTGTCAAGGTCTCTCTCTCTCTCTCTCTCTCTCTCTTTCTTGTGCTCTTCTAACGCCCCTTGAGACTTGGTACATATCTGAAAGCCTGTGGCTTTTTATATCCAAGCTCTTGTTTCGAACACAGTTTGATTATGCTTTGACTGGCATAGATATAGTCGTAGCCCTCTCTCTCATGCTCTCTTCTTTTGCTTGACATTCGGCAGTCCCATTTCTAAGCCCAGATAAGGATTCAGAGGGGGATTTGCGGTACCTCAGCTCAATGGTTTTAGGGTTAACACCATTTTGACACACTTTTCTATACAATTAATCCCCCCCTTATCAGTGCGACATGTGGAATGTCCTGCGGTCTCCATGGACACCAATGGAATTTAATCTTACCATTGTTTCACTCACTCTTGTTTCGCTCACTCTCTCTCTTAGGAGGGGTGAGGGGGAGGAGTGGGAGGGTTGTGACTCAGCCCTCCACCGAAGATGGTTTGGGAAAGGGAACCGCCCCCACACATATCCCAATCCCGAATTGTGTCTGCCATCACACACACACACACACAGAGATATGCACAATGGCACTCACAAATACATGCACACTCACACGTATGCGCATATACACATTCACACACGTACATACACGCTACTCATTTGTCTGTCAGCCTTGGTGTATTCTCTGGTGATAAAGACCTGCACTGTAGAATCAAGTTGTGTATCTGGTGAGCAGGAGGGAAGATATAGAAAGAACTGTGTTACCATGGACAGTAATCCTAAACTCATCCATCCACATAGTTGTTCGCAGCCAATTAGCCACAAACCTGTTTTTTTTCTCTCTCATCTCGGCGACAACTACTCCTGCCAATATTTTGCTGTCACAGGTAACACTTTACTGTAGCCCCCATTATGTATGCATTCATACAGTCTTCATAAAGCCTTTATAAGCGCTAAATATCAGCTACTGTACATAGTTATCTCTGAAAGTTTGTGAGTTAAGTCGTCTATTTTTTTCTTTTTGCAGTTAGATTAGTATGTTTGTGTTACGTGCAGAAGTACAAGGTAGGATATTGATTGCGGAGTCAACCTTGAATAGCCGGATATATACAAGTGATTTGAGTCAAGGTTGGCTTGTGTGTGTGTATAGCCTTTTTCTTAGCACGTTAGCTTGTGAACGAGACCTGAAAATGGGATGTTTTGATGAAAAAGGGATGTTTTGATTCCCATAAACTCACTAGACTAACCTAATATCACGCTGGTATAAAGGATTTTGGAGACAGGCGCAGGAATACACAACAGGGGTTTTTAATACACCCAAAACAAACACGTATACAAAAACGCTGGGCTGTAAACCAAACGAAAGAGCGAGGGTAAACCTCGTTGAACGACATGGGACGATACCCGTAATACACAATATATATAAAGCACGCAGCATTACAGCTGCACCAACTCATAGGTACTCACACCACCAATGGACATGGGAACGATAACCGACAAAGGCAGAGGGAACAGAGGGCACATATATAACATACTAATCAGGGGAAATGGGAACCAGGGGTGTCTAATCAGACAAGACAGTCCGGGGTTGGTGGTTATGAATCCCGTTCAGTGAAGCCTAGAAAGCCGGTGACGTAGACCTCCGGAACTGGTGAACAGAATGAGCACCAGAACCGGGGTGATCCGTGACACCTAATGATATTGTAGACTCCACATGCTACTTAGTCATTGTCAGTAGCAATATTTTGACAACAGCATTCTCATAGCAAGTCCGTGTTAAGAATCAATAGTCTTCACACTACGTAGCTTTGTTGACTGCGTGAGTCCACATATCCAATATCACTGGTAGAAGAGTGGTGTTTTTGGTTTAATTGAGATTAGCGCCTTTATTCTTGGACTGATTATTCTTGGACATAAATACTGGACAGCATGACAGACATTACCTTGTGTCAGTGGGCTTGTGTGCTTACGTGTGTGCCTCTACAGTACCAGTCAAAAGCTGGGACACACCTACTCATTCAAGGGTTTTTCTTAATTTTTACAATTTTCTACATTTTAGAATAATAGTAAAGACATCGAAACTATGAAATAACACATGGAGTCATGTAGTAACCAAAAAAGTGTTAAACAAATCAAAATATATTTTAGATTCTTGAAAGTAGCCACCCTTTGCACACTCTTGGCATTCTCTCTCACACTCTTGGCTTTTCCAACAGTCTTGAAGGAGTTCCCACATATGCTGAGGACTTGTTGGCTGTTCGTCCTTCACTCTGTGGTCCAACTCATCCCAACCATCTCAATTGGGTTGAGATCGGGTGATTGTGGAGGCCAGGTCATCTGATGCAGCACTCCATCACTCTCCTTGGCATGTTAAGTAAAGGTTCAAAACAGCCTAATATCGGGTTAGGTGATGAATGTTGTGTGTGAGTGTACGTGTGTGCATGCCTGCGTGCCTGTCAGCCTGTGGGAGTGCTTCTGTGTTTGTGTGTGTGAGTGTGTGTGTGCGTGCATTTGTGTGTGTGCTGGAAGTGTGTACTATTAGTAATGTAACCAGGACCTAAAAGGGAGGATTCAAAAGGGGTATAGATTATGATAAAATGTATCTCCTAACCCAATGTTGGGCTGCATTTAACCTTTAGACAACACGTCTCACTGGTCGCTGGCTACCCCATCTCATTATAGGACACCTTATTGTGAGCCATCAACCATATCCCTCTTCCACAGGTACAGTAAAATCTGGCCTGATTGGGGAAGGTACAGTGGTGTCACTTGGGATGCAATAATGTGTGACTGTGTGTGTATGTGTGTGTATGCGTGCACGTGTGCGTGACTGCTTTTGCCTACGTACGTTTGTGCCCGTGTGTTTGTAAGTGACTGCGCTCCCCCCTGCAGTGTTTGGGTAATGGCAGACGGTGCTATCTATGTCCTGCCTGCACGCCGTTTCCAACCGGTGCCCTAATCACTCCATTTGTTTTACCTTGCCGGGCCCCTGCATTTCCCCCACTCTCTCTCCGCTCCCACTTTTATCAGCAGCTGCTAGTAGCAGACGGCACATTTATTTGCATCAGTTCTGCCCCACCGGCTTCTCTTCTCCTCAGTCTCCTTCTCCGCGACAACAAAAGCATAAGAAAGCCTGGCATCGGGTTGAGAGAAAGAAGCCATGATAAGTTTCTGAAAATCCAAAGTGTGGGTGTAATGCGGAGGCTAGGTCATCGGAGAGACAGTCATTATGAGGATGTGTGTCGTCCTGACATTGTGGGGACTTATGTGTATTATCAGGATGCTGTGTGCAGAGCTGACATTCATAAAACATGTATGTTATATGGCGCTTTTCATTACAAACAAGAATCTCAAAGTTGCTTTGAAAACAAAAAACAAATGTAGGGATCTGGGAGTTCATGGTCGATGGTATTTTACAGCTTCAGATGTCCAGGCAGTTCAAAAAACATTGGGGGTACTATCAATCAAATGTATTTATAAAGCCCTTCTTACATCAGCTGATGTCACAAAGCGCTGTACAGAAACCCAGCCTAAAACGCCAAACAGCAAGCAATGCAGGTGTAGAAGCACGGTGGCTAGGAAAAACTCCCTAAAAAGGCCAGAACCTAGGAAGAAACGTAGTGAGGAACCAGGCTATGTGGGGTGGCCAGTCCTCTTCTGGCTGTGCCGGGTGGAGATTATAACAGAACATGGCCAAGATGTTCAAATGTTCATAGATGACCAACAGGGTCAAATAATAATAATCATAGTGGTTGTCAGTGCAACAGTTCAGCACCTCAGGAGTAAATGTCAGTTGGCTTTTCATAGCCGATCATTCAGAGTATCTCTACTGCTCCTGCTGTCTCTAGAGAGTTGAAAACAGCAGGTCTGTGACAGGTAGCACGTCCGGTGAACAGGTGAGGGTTCCATAGCCGCAGGCAGAACAGTTGAAACTGGAGCAGCAGCACGGCCAGGTGGACTGGGGACAGCAAGGAGTCATCAGGTCAGGTAGTCCTGAGGCATGGTCCTAGGGCTCAGGTCCTCCGAGAGAGAAAGAAAGAAAGAGAGAGAAAGAGAATTAGACAGAACATACTTAAATTCACACAGGACACCGGATAAGACAGGAGAAATACTCCAGATATAACAGACTGCCCCTAGCCCCCCGACACAAACTACTGCAGCATAAATACTGGAGGCTGAGACAGGAGGGGTCGGGAGACAAAATCCCCGGACAGGGCCAAACAGGCAGGATATAACCCCACCCACTTGCCAAAGCACAGCCCCCACACCACTCGAGAGATATCTTCAACCACCAACCTACCATCCTGAGACAAGGCTGAGTATAGCCCACAAAGATCTCCGCCACGGCACAACCCAAGGGGGGGCGCCAACCCAGACAGGAAGATCACGTCTGTGACTCAACCCACTCAAGTGACGCACCCCTCCTAGGGACGGCATGGAAGAGCACCAGTAAGCCAGTGACTCAGCCCCTGTAATAGGGTTAGAGGCAGAGAATCCCAGTGGAGAGAGGGGAACCGGCCAGGCAGAGCAAGGGTGGTTTGTTGCTCCAGTGCCTTTCCGTTCACCTTCACATTCCTGGGCCAGACTACACTCAATCATAGGACCTACTGAAGAGATGAGTCTTCAATAAAGACTTAAAGGTTGAGACCGAGTCTGCGTCTCTCACATGGATAGGCAGACCATTCCATTAAAATGGAGCTCTATAGGAGAAAGCCCTGCCTCCAGCTGTTTGCTTAGAAATTCTAGGGACAGTAAGGAGGTCTGCGTCTTGTGACCGTAGCGTACGTGTAGGTATGTATGGCAGGACCAAATTGGAAAGATAAGTAGGAGCAAGCCCATGTAATGATTTGTAGGTTAGCAGTAAAACCTTGAAATCAGCCCTTGCCTTAACAGGAAGCCAGTGTAGAGAGGCTAGCACTGGAGTAATATGATCAAATGTTTTGGTTCTAGTCAAGATTCAAGCATCTGTGTTTAGCACTAACTGAAGTTTATTGAAACAGTCTTGATATGTTCGTCAAAAGAGAGATCAGGGTCCAGAGTAACACCGAGGTTCTTCCCAGTTTTATTTGAGACGACTGTACAACCATAAAGATTAACCATACAACCATGTCAGATTCAACAGAAGATCTCTTTGTTTCTTGGGACCTAGAATAAGCATCTCTGTTTTGTCTGAGTTTAAAAGTAGAACATTTGCAGCCATCCACTTCCTTAGAGAGCAATTTTGGGGCTTCACCATGTTTCATCGAAATGTACAGCTGTCATCCACAGTGAAAGTTAACATTATGTTTCCGAATGACATCACCAAGAGGTAAAATATATAGTGAAAATAATAGTGGTGCTAAAATGGAGCCTTGAGGAACACTGACATTTACAGTTGATTTATCACAGGACAAAGATCTTAAGATCTTAACCAGGCCAGAAACAATTTGGGTTCCAATCTCTCCAACATAATGTGGTGATCGATGGTATCAAAAGCAGCACTAAGGTCTCGGAGCATGAGGACAGATGCAAAGCCTCGGTGTGATGCCATTAATTTCTCTGGGATATGTGGGATGGTAGCGAAATTGTGAAATTGCAGGGCGCCAAATTCAAAACAACAGAAATCCCATAATTAAAATTCCTCAAACATACAAGTATTATACACTATTTTAAAGATAAACTTCTTGTAAATCCAGCCACAGGCGAAACCTGAGGAAAATCAAACCAGGAAGTGGCTTCTATTTTGAATGCTCCATGTTCCATAGCCTGCCTTCGCTCCATTTAAAGGGATATCAACCAGATTCATTTTCCTATCACTTCCTCAAAGTGTCAACAGTCTTTAGACATCGTTTCAGGCTTTTATTTTGAAAAATTAGCGAGAAAGATAACATCGCGTCGGTGGATAGCTGGGTGTTCGCATGAGTTGTGCTTGCGCAACACAGTGGGTCAGCCATTGACTCTCCCTCTCCTACTGAAAAAGAGACAGTGCCGGTTGATATATTATCAATTATATATTTTGAAAACAACCTGAGGACTGATTATAAAAAACGTATGACATGTTTCTGTGGACATTACGGATATTATTTGGAATTTTCGTCTGCGTTGTCGTCACCGCTCGATTTCTGAACATAACGCGCCAAACAAACGGAGGTATTTTGGATATAAAAATAATCTTTATGGAACAAAATAAACATTTATTGTGTAACTGGGAATCTTGTGAGTGAAAACATCCGAAGATCATCAAAGGTAAGCGATTAATTTAATTGCTCTTCTGATTTTCGTGACCAAGCTACTTTGATGCTAGGTGTTCATAATGTTTTGTCTAGTGATCGATAAACTTACACAAACGCTTGGATTGATTTCGCTGTAACGCATATTTTCAAAATCTGACACGACAGGTGGATTAACAAAATGCTAAGCTCTGTTTTGCTATATTGCACTTGTGATTTCATGAATATAAATATTGTTAGTAATATTATTTGAATGTGGCGCTATGCAACTCAGCGGTTGTTGATGACAATTATCCCGCTAATGGGATAGGTAGCGTCAAGAAGTTAACCTGTTAAGTCGACCCTCTACTTTTTCGAACATTCTGTTAAAAATCGCGCAACATTTCAGCGCCCTGCTACTCAGGCCAGGAATATAGTATATGCATATGATATGTGTGGATAGATGTGTGGATAGAAAACACTCAGACGTTTATAAAACTGGTTAAATCACGGCTGTGACTATAACAGAACGTGCGTTTCATCGAAAAGTGCAGGAAAACCTGATCACTGAAAATGGAAATAAATATCCTTGCGCTACTTCCAGGAATTGTTCAAAGTGAACCGAATTAAATGAGGCCGAGGTTGCAGTGCCTTCAGCTTCCACACGATGTCTAGAGTCTTGTCATTTGATTCAGCTTTGATTCTTCGTCAAACTGAATCAAGGGAACCGATTCCCTCCGGTCTCCGACCGGATGTTTTGGTCGAGCTCTCTCCAGACATTTTTTCGAGACGGACAACCTATAGAATTTACATCGCCTCCTGATGAATTTTATCGCTTATTAACGTGTACTAATACCTAAAGTTGCATTACAAAAGTATTTCAAAGTGTTTTGTGATAGTTTATCGTCGACTTTTTGAATTTTAAAAAATGACGTTACGTTATGAAACGCTATTTTTTTCCGTTTATCACACAGTCTTCATAGATCGATATCTAGGCTATATATGGACCGATTTATTCGAAAAAAAAGACCCAATAGTGATTATGGGACATCTAGGAGTGCCAACAAAGAAGATGGTCAAAGGTAATGAATGTTTTATATTTTATTGTGCGGTTTGTGTAGCGACGAATATGCTAATTATTTTGTTTACGTCCCCTGCGGGTCTTTTGGGGTGTTACATGCTATCAGATAATAGCTTCTCATGCTTTCGCCGAAAAGCATTTTAAAAACCTGACTTGTTGCCTGGATTCACAACGAGTGTAGCTTTAATTCAATATGTGTATTTTAATGAACGTTTGAGTTTTAACCAGAAGGGGGTTAGGGTTCCAATTTGGGAACTCCCCCCCACGTTCAGCTGGAAGGTGGCACATGGAACGCAAAAATATTCCTAAAAATATTTAACCTCCACACATTAACAAGTCCAATGGCTCAAATGAAAGATAAACACCTTGTTTATCTACCCAGCAAGTCAGAGTTCTAAAATGTTTTCACGGCGAAAACATAGCACATATTTATGTCAAACCACCACCGAAGACACAGCTAATTTGCATAGCCAAGTTGAAAAAAATATGCAATCAACAAACGCAGGATTAAAAGAAAAATAATTTCACTAACCTTTTGAAATCTTCATCAGATGACAGTAATATAACATGTTACACAGTACATTTATGTTTTTTTCAATAATATGCTATATATATCCATAAATCTCTGTTTACAATGATGCATCGTTCAAAAAATGCTACTCAAATGTCCTGAGAAATGACGATAGCTCCGGCAGATAACGTCAGCTAACAAGGAATATACATCATAAACTTTGACTAAATATGCATGTTCTACATATATATAGGAATATATACTTCTTCTGAATGCAATCGCTGTGTTACATTTATTTTTAACGTTACAGGTTTCGTTCACTAGGCTATACTATGAGTTACCTTTGCTGTTCTTCCATCAGAAGACCTGGAAGGAATTATACTTACCAAAAACAGCGTTTAGTTTTGCAGTCTGTGTCTTTCGGTTCTCAAACATGACACATTTCGGTTGAAATGCAGCCAAAAGTCAAGTGGATGCGCACCAAAACGTTGAAATTACATATTATATGTCGACTAAACTTGTCAAACTAAGTTCATAATCAAGCTTTAACATGTTATAAAGGTGTACAGCAATTGTGAGGACGAACAGAAACACAGGCACCGTTTAATCGATCTTGGAAAAAAGACAGGACCGGAGCAGAGCGCGCATGAGAGTAACCTGTTTTTTCGCGTGACCGAAAGGTTTCGGCCCGCCAAAACTCTCGTGAGCGCGCAATTCTCACAATGAGAAGCCCCATTGGAAGCAGACATCGCGCTGAAGACAAAGAGACTGTTCCCAGACCTGTAGGTGCTTGGGAAGGGTGGGTTCGATGACGTCAAAGTTGGGCCAACTTTTCTGATGACAAGAGAGAGTTTGGGAGAATGACTGCCCTGAGAGTTCTGCTTTACATACAGACATAATTTAAACGGTTTTAGAAGCTTTAGAGTGTTTTCCATTCAATAATATTTTTTATTTGCATATATTAGCAACTTTTGACAAAAATAAATTCTGTTTACTATGGGCAGGCAATTACTCCAGAGGGGGCAGTAAAACAGCCCTATCCCCAACAGGTTTTAACTAATACTATTAGCATTTAGCGTAGCGCATTTGCATTTCCAGAGCTCTAGATGGGACGCCTGCGTGCCAGGTAGGAGCAAGAGGTTAAGAAATGCCACATCAAATTGCAGAAATACTCATAATAAACATTGATCAAAGATACAAGTGTTATGCATGGAATTATAGATAGACTTCTCTTTAACCTCTCTGGCACCAGTGGGACAGTAGTGTCCCACCTGGCCAACAGCCAGTGAAATTGCAGAGCGCTAAAATTCTAAATATTCGTAATATTAAACATTCTTGTAAATACATATGTCTTACATCATTTCAAAGCTTAACATATTATTAATCCAGCCGCTGTGTCAGATTTCAAAAAGGCTTTACGTCAAAAGCAAACCATGCGATTATCTGAGGAGAGCACCCAGCTAACAAAAGTATTACTAGCATTTTCCAATCAAGAATTAGCGTCACAAAAGTCAGAAATAACAATAAAATAAATCGCTTACCTTGGAAAATATTCCTCTGGTGGCAATGGCAATTGTCCTAGCTCCACAGTGAATGTTAGTTTTGTTTGATAAAATCTATTTTTATAGCCTAACACGAAACATTTGTAAACCGCTTCGTCTCATTCAACTTTGGACGAAACATTTGTGGTAAATGCACACAATAAACACACGTTTATCCAGTCATGGTTGGTTTCATTGCAATCCTCTGTTTATTAGTAACACAATCACACTTGATGGCTCTTTTTCCGGGACGTATTGACCGAAACAAACCAATTTGAAGACACCAATCAATGACCTCATTGCGCACCAATGGTAGGAGCGGTCTATCGTTGATTGACTGTATTTTGGCGCAATGATCACTGATCATCTTGAAATCTAGCTTGGAAGATAGCCAATGAGCTGAGGTAAATGGCAATATGCAATGGTTATACGTTCAAAGACCAGCCTTTGTCGTAAACTCTGGCTGCAATGACTGCAAAGTACAGCCCCTTCAACTTTTTCAACTGTTTTTTACCTCATCAGTTGTTGATTCCCTGGTGGCGAACGCCAATAAGTACGGGGCTAAGAAGCAGGCAGGAAAGAAAGAGGCATGGAAGCCTATTTCCATGTTAGACCTTTTCTGCTTTCTTTCACTGGTCATTTACATGGGGCTGGTGAAGTTGAAAACCCTGAGGGACTACTGGAAAACATCAGCGCTCTATCAACTGCCTTTCTATCAACTGACTATCTCACGGGCACTTCACATCAGTGACCCAAAAGTTGATGGGGAGATTGACAAGAAGAGAGGCACAGCAAGGTTTGATAGGCTCTGCAAAATCAAACCTCTCTCTCAGCATCGTTGAGGCCTGCAAGACCTATTTTCAGCCCGCCCAGAACCTGTCCATCGATGAGAGGATGGTAGCCTCAAAGGCCAGAATCAGCATCAAACAATACATGCGACTGCATCTAGGGTATTGCGCAAGGTTAAATTGAGTTCCTCAGTTAGGTGGTTGACTGATTTTTGTACTCTGTCGTTCTTGGGTAGGACGGAGGGAGTCTGGAAGGGCATCTAGGAATCTTTGGCTTGTCCGAGAATTTTGAGGATCCTTGGTTGGGGTCTGAGCAGATTATTTGTTGCGATTGCAAACGTAATGAAATGGTGGTCCGATAGTCCAGGATTGTGAGGAAAAACATTAAGATCCACAACATTTATTCCACGGGACAAAACTAGGTCCAGAGTGTGACTGTGGCAGTGAGTAAGTCCAGAGACATGTTGGACAAAACCCACTGAGTCGATGATGGCTTTTCCATGTGAATATTGAAGTAACCAAAAATTGGAATATTATCTGTCATGACTACAAGGTCCGATAGGCATTCAGGGAACTCAGTCAGGAACGCTGTATATGGCCCAGGAGGCCTGTAAACAGTAGCTATAATAAGTGATTGAGTAGGCTGCATAGATTTCATGACTAGAAGCTCAAAAGGCGAAAACGTCTAGTTTTTTTTTTGTAAATTGACATTTGTTATCATAAATGTTAGCAACACCTCCGCCTTTGTGGGATGCACGGGGGATATGGTCACTAGTGTAACCAGGAGGTGAGGCCTCATTTAGCACAGTAAATTCATCAGGCTTAAGCTATGTTTCAGTCAGGCCAATCACATCAGCATTATGATTAGTGATTAGTTCATTGACTATATCTGCCTTGGAAGTGAGGGATCCAACATTAAGTAGCCCTATTTTGAGATGTGAAGTATCACAATCTCTTTCAATAATGGCAGGAATAGATGAGGTCTTTATTCCTGTGAGATTGCTAAAGCGAACAGTTTTGTCCAACCTAGGTCGAGGCACAGACACGGTCTCAATGGGGATAGCTGCGCTGACTACACTGACTATGCTAGTGGCAGACTCCACTAAGCTGGCAGGCTGGCTTACAGCCTGCTGCCTGCACTCTATCTCATTGTGGAGCTAGGGGAGTTAGAGCCCTGCCTATGTTCATAGATAAGATGAGAGCACCCCTCCAGCTAGGGTGGAGTTTGTCACTCCTCAACAGGCCAGACTTGGTCTTGTTTATGGGTGAGTCCCAGAAAGAGGGCCAATGATCTACAAATTCAATCTTTGGGAGGGGCAGAAAACAGTTTTCAACCAGCGATTGAGTTGTGAGACTCTGCTATAGAGCTCATCACTCCCCCTAACTGGGAGGGGACCAGAGACAATTACTCAATGCCGACACATCTTTCTAGCTTATTTACATGCTGAAGCTATGTTGCGCTTGGTGACCTCACTGTTTCATCCTAACATCGTTGGTGCCGACGTGGATAACAATATCCCTATACACTCGCCAGTTTTAGCCTTAGCCAGCACCATCTTCAGATTAGCCTTAACGTCGGTAGCCCTGCCCCCTAGTATACAGTGTATGATCGCTGGATGATTCGTTTTAAGTCTAATACTGTGGGTAATGGAGTCACCCACCAATGACTAGGCTTTTCAATGTGTCAGAGCTAATGGTGGGACGCTTTGGCGTCTCAAACCCCGTAACGGGAGGAGTAGAGACAAGAGACGCCGACTCGCTGCTTAATGGGGAGAACGGCTGAATGAGCGTCACCGGTTGAGCATTCCTACAGCATTTCCTTCCAGAAGCCATGAGAATGTTGTCCGGCTGTGGGGACTGTGCGAGGGAATTGCTACTACCATCTTTACTTACTGGTGGCACAGATGCTGTTTCATCCTTTCCTACACTGAAATTACCCTTGCCCGACGATTGCGTCTGAAGCTGGGCTTGCAGCACAGCTATCCTCACCGTAAGGCGACCGTTCTCCTGTATAATGAGTACAGCGACTGCAATTAGGAGGTATCATGTTAATGTTACTACTTAGCTTCGGCTGTTGGAGGTCCTGACAAACCACGTCCAGATAAAGCGTCCGGAGGGAAAAGTTTTGAATGAAAAAAAGTTGAGCGAGGGAAAAACAAAAAAATATGGTACGGCAATTAAAATGTAAAAAATGTTAAGTTGGCAGGTAGCAAAGTAAGGTTAGCAACAAAACCCACAGCAGCACGTAAACAAGTTGTGACCGGAAATGACTGACAGTGACCTGAGATGCATTTTGAGGATGCTCTGTGTGGAGCTGACATTGTCGGTACTTTCTTGCATTTACCAGAACACTTTGAGCAGAACTGACATACCTTATGTATCGTGGGGACGTTTTGATGTCTCAGTGGAGGGAAATCTAACTAATGGAGCTCCAGGATTGTGTCTTCATAAACCACCATCCCTCTGACAGCAACTGTAAAATGATTACACACCGGTTAGAATTAATGCTGTTGTCGTGTCTTATTTCTTCTAAGAGGTAAAAGAAACAACTCCTAGATGGATGCAGATTAATTATGTATAACCAACAGGAAAATCATACAACTTTCATTTCTCGGAGCAAAAAGAAGGCAACGTCAAGCAACGTGCTTTCTCTTTCTCGCTGATACACAAGTTTAGTACATATTTGGAATATGTTCAAAATGTTGAATTTTGTACACCTGAACTGAAAACTGTTGGATGCAGTACAATGTAATGCATGCGTGGTACTGTTAGGCTTACTCTATAGACACTGCATGACCACAAGTATGTGGACACCTGCTCGCCGAACATCTCATTCCAAAATCATGGCCATTAATATGGAGTTGGTCTCCCCTTTTCTGCTAAAACAGCCTCCACTCTTCTGGGAAGGCTTTCCACTAGATGTTGGAACTTTGATGCGGGGACTTGCTTCCATTTAACCACGAGCATCAGTGAGGTCGGGCACTGATGTTGGGCGATTAGGTCTGGCTTGTAGCCCGCGTTCCAATTCATCCCAAAGGTGTTCAATGGGGTTGAGGTCAGGGCTCTCTACATTGGGGCAGGTAGCGTTCTCCTGCCGTTCCCCAAACCCAGATTCGTCCGTTGGACTACCAGGTGGGGTAGCTTTACACCACTCCAGCCGACGCCTGGCATTGCGTATGGTGATCTTAGGCTTGTGTGTGGCTGCTTGGCCATGGAAACCCATTTCATGAAGCTCCTACGAACAGTCCCCAAGCTATTGGCATCATACCAGCGGAGGCTGGTGGGAGGAGCTTTAGGAGGACAGGCTCATTGCAATGGCTGGAATGGAATAAATGGAACGGTATCAAACATATGGAAACCAAGTTTGACTCCGTTCCATTAATTCGATTCCAGCCATTTACAATGAGCCTGTCCTTCTACAGCTCCTTCCACCAGCCTCCTCTGTATCACACTGTTATAACCCTGTCATTGACAGGGCTTGTGGAGAGTTGCCTGATGTGTATTCATGAAAAACGTAAGACTGGATCGCTACTGTATGTCCTGTATATCTCTTCCTGTATGTTCATCAACACATCATGCTAGCTACATGGGAATTCCACAGTTCTATTTTATACAGAAGCGAATCTCAAACTTTTGCTTTAACTTCAACTCGTGTTGGTTCAACAGGCTATTGCTTCTCATCCAAACTCTCCAAACTCTTTTGAAACCCCAAAAGTGTCCCTTGTGTGCCGTACCATCACGTGGACTGCTAGGGTAAGAGCCTATTCAGGGTCAAAGGTCAAATTGAATTAGAACAGGTGACCCCTAAACAGCATTAGGCCTAGCATTTAACCTTTAGATTTTAATACTTTTAATTCCCCTAATGTGAACCTAAGGGAGTAGAGTGAGTTGACCTTGGTTCAGTTTTGCATTTTCACCAGCCATGGTTAGTGTTAGGATTGGGGAAGGGGAAGCCGATCCCAGACCTTAATCTAAAGGGTGAACCTCAGAGAAGCTAAACTGACCATGATAGAGTACCAATGAGACTAGCAGACGTTAAGGCACATTTGAATACACCCAGATCCCACCCACTTCCTACCCACAGTCTACTTGACTAACTTCATAGGCTTGTCAACCCACAGCTGTGATAAGTCAATCCAGCGCATTTTGGAAATTGAATCAAGAGCAACTAAACGTGCCTAGCTTCTAGCTTCTAAATGACTTCCATCTATGCGTATGTGAGAGCCGAAAGGATATTTTGAAGGTTGTTGGATTTTTTTTCTTTTCTTTGCTATGGTTATTTACTGTGGACATGTCCAGGCAGCTCACCCTCCCTGAGGAGCAATAGGTCTGCCGCTCCTCGCCACTTCCCATCGCCTTAATTACACCAATTCCAAATTAATTGGACTCGTAATTTATAGTTTATTATTGCGTGGTAAGGAAAGCAGCACCTATAAAAACGTTTGGCTCCGAGTTGTCATATTAATTGGAGACCCGTGGGCCAGAAGTTATCTGTGTTCCCTTAATGAAGTAATTAGATAAATTAAGCAATCGCACCGAGGGGTTCACGTTGATTGCTGTTTTGACTTTGCCTGCTGGACATAGGGTGTGTCCCCTATGGGCCCTGGTCAAAAATAGTACACTATATAGGCAATAGGGTGCGATTTGGGATGCATTCATCCTTGGTGCTGGTCCTGAGACTCTTTATCAGCAACGTCCGGTGGTATTTAGTGGCAAAGTGGGCATTTCTACTCCACCTTGTAAACTTCTAAGTGAAGAACGAGCTATAGAAAATACAATTATTGTAAATAGGGTCCCAAAGTGCACCCTATTCCCTTTGTGGTGTACTATAGCCCATAGTGATCTGGTCAAAACTATTGGGAATAGGGTGCCATTTGGGATGTAGTCAAACCGTCTGTTGTCACGTAGAACACTGAGAGGTTTACGAGGCATCGAGGCGTTTGTTTACTGAAGATAATAGAGGTCATATGAGGTTTAAATGAGAGGAGATTCTGATGATTGCCAGCTGGAAGACCTTGCCATGACTGTACAGTAATAACAACGTAGCTCACTCCAAGTTGTATGAGTTGTCTATTCTCATTGGCACATAGAAGTGGACATTATTCCTCGTATCATCCCAATTGTCATGTCCTCGCTGTCAAAGTTGCAAGGGTAACTCAGATCCCCCAGACATAAACAAACACTCCACTCACACAAACACAAACACACGTACTGTAGGTACACAATTCTCAGACACAAGGGGGCAGTGGCCATCCTAATAATGAGCATGAACCTTGCTAATTGTGTGGTTATTTTCACACTAGCAGCTGGTCAGACAGCACACACTCACACCCCACACACACACGCTGGCCTTTCTCGTTGGCTTCACACTGCGTCCACGTCTGGAGATGATGACAGCCAAGTGTTCATTTTAAAGGACAGGCGTCGACGTGTGATATTTTGCTTTGGCACCGCCACCACCATTGCTCCTAGAGACACAATCACTGTCGATAGATTAGAGCAAGAGGTACATTGTCTCCCTGTATACTTCATCAAGAGATATTTACTGCTCAAGCTTGTGTTGTTGTTGTTCATATGCAACTGAAATGTACCATGGCGACAAGTACAGAACAGGGTGGAGAAATATGTCAATGCTAATAGAGCTTCTTCATCTGCGTTGTAAGGACAACAGGCTGTACTGTAGCAGTTGTAAGCAGTTGTAAGTGTTTTTTTTTAAGATTAAGGATGTGGAATTAGACTCATGGTATGTGTCATTCAGATCAGTGAAACGCTTAGGAATTCAAACACTTTCTCCCTCTCCCTCACAGTGGAAAGGTCAAGGCATTAAAGTGCTGACAACAGCTGACATTTATCATGACGCTTGTCTATCTGGGCTGGCTAATAATGCATAATTTCTTGCTCTGCATATGTACGTACGAGAGGGAGGAAAAACAGAGAGCAGCGTAGAAATGTCAGCAATCTAGCTAGGACACACACACACACACACACACACACACACACACACACACACACACACACACACACACACACACACACACACACACACACACACACACACACACACACACACACACACACACACACAGGCTGTGTGAGAGATTGCTAGTGGCTAAAGGGTTAGATGGAGATAAACATTATCAGTGCTGACATTGTCCAATAAGAACATTGATTTTTCTGTTGCATTCTCATATAGCTGTTACAACAGCAATAGCATGTAGCATTATCTCTATAGAAAGTGGGTTTGCTTCACCACTGCCACATGAGAGTTCTATGAGAAAGAGAGAGAGAGAGAGAGAGAGAGAGAGGGAGAGAGAAAGAATACGGATGGACGACAAATCATCCCGAAGAACTAGCTCTAAAAATAGCCGTCTCATCCCTCACACTCTAGTCAAACGGGCAAAGCGACTGATGTCCCAGCAACAATCAGCGAGCCACTATTTTACGGTGAACAAGTTTAAATGTATAGTTTCTCTTGAAACAGTGGCTTTTAAATGGGGCGAGAGGGACTGTGGAATGATACAGATAGATTAAAATAATAATAATATATGCCATTTAGCTGACGCTTTTATCCAAAGCGACTTACAGTCATGTGTGCATACATTCTACGTATGGGTGGTCCCGGGAATCGAACCCACTACCCTGGCGTTACAAGCGCCATGCTCTACCAACTGAGCCACAGAAGGACCAACACCGCTGTCCATTTTCATAATTGTAACCTCCGTGCCAAGACCGACTGCTTGGCTCGGATAGACGGATAGAGGGAGAGGAGTTGCCCTCTACTCCCGGGACATTTGTTTTTCCCTCTCTCCTCTTCTCTCTTTTACTTTCAGTGTTTTGTTACTCACGCCAGTGTGAACAAGATAATCCAATATCCAGGAGTCTAATTGAACTACTGCACACACACACACACACACACTCACTCACTCACTCACTCACTCACTCACTCACTCACTCACTCACTCACTCACTCACTCACTCACTCACACACCACATTCTCCCCTACTCAGTACAAAGGCAGCAGCTCCTGTCCGGTCTAGCTTTATGGATGGTTAATATTGTTTTCAATTACCTCAGCGTGTCCCTTGTTGAGCTCAATAAAGTTTAATATACGGGGAATTATTCTCCTGGTGCCCATCTCCTTTACCCTTCCTTCTCACGTCATTCAGGTATTACCACATTCCAATGTAAATAAATCACGTTGTGAAGTCGTACATTGATGATA
Source organism: Oncorhynchus keta (assembly GCF_023373465.1). NCBI lineage: Eukaryota > Metazoa > Chordata > Actinopteri > Salmoniformes > Salmonidae > Oncorhynchus > Oncorhynchus keta. Next base: position 42,158,241 of record NC_068449.1, on the reverse strand, counting down.
GGCTTTTATGAGTTGTTGACGTGGAAGGAGGAAGAGGAGGGGGGGTTCGCTGGTCCGTGACTTTTAGCACCAGTGACAGGGTGAACTAGCCACACATAAACTCTGTAGTAAACACGTGAAATGGTGGGCTAAAGAGGACAGCAAAACGATCTATATGATGTCTGTGGAAGCCGTGGTGTCTTTGTGGAATAGAATGCTATATACTGTATGCTGTGCGTGTATGTGCACATGCGTGCATGTTCAATACCACATGAACAGACAGGAGATGTGTTGCAATTATAAATGTTTGTAGGCTTATGTAGCCAAATTGTATCTATGATCGTACGCTATCCATTTGTTTATTGTATGCCATTTTAATATATGAGAATTAACCAATGATATCAGTCCACACCCGGCCATGATTACAGACACCTGTGTGTCTTTTGACACTATATAAATGAGTCACCCCGCAGTGTTTGTCAGTATACCCTGATGAAGACAGCTTGTCTGTCGAAACGTTGGACATAAATAGTTTTGCATTTGAGCTCCTATATTGTGCGGCTCTCCTTTATTTTTAAAAAACTTTTTCTAAAAAGTATGTGTATGTCTGTAGAGGTCTTTATATGTACCACAGACGAACCAAGAAATGAAGAGCAACACCACGGCTGTGTTTTTGTGCTTTTATGTAGATCTGCAATAATATTATGAAAAGACAGGACAGGAATACATCAGTCTCCAATGCACTCTGACAAGTTGTTCTATGGAGAAGCATGAAGAGGTAAAGGTCAAACACATAGCCAATACAATGATAGGTGCTTTCAGTGTTGACCGTATTAAAATACAACAACTCATGTACAAAAACACTAATACAAACAAGCTACAAAGTGAAATCGCATTTATCCCATTCAGACCTTAAGAGGGCTAAAACTACATCTCCCACAATGCAACGCTAGCATAAGTAGGCAGCTCAGCTGACCAGCTGCATCACAGAAAGACATGCTAACTAGCACTCTGCAAAACTATATCAATAACAACAATACAACTCTGAATGTTACATGTTTCAATAGTCTCACACTCACTTATAACAATACCAATAGCATTAACCTTGGTATACTTTAATTATTTGACGTTGTGTACTTCTTCACAGGAGTCATCTGCGAAACATACCTTCCTCTCCTCTCCTCTCTGAGGAGATACAGGTAATACCATGGTGTTAGTAGGTGACGTAAGCACCCAGATGAAATAAAATACATTTAATGAAATAAAACCAGAATATTTTAATATCATCCTGCTAATGTAGCTGCCTACTTCACATCAACAGGCAGTAATAATAACGCAACGATTGAAAATATAAACCAAAAGTAAAGTTCCTGGCGATCATAGCGGTCTGACCCCCCTTCAGTTTGAACTTGGAATATTCCTGTTCGTGGGCTTGGGCCACTGACCCTTAACCTGGATGTTCTTTTCTGCATTGTGTACTATTCTAATAATTAGAAGTTAGATGGAATAACCATTTTAACTCTCCTACATGTCTATGGATAGGCTATGTAGCTGTGCACCAGTGATTCATTGTAGCCCTAATGGCCTCACTGTAAATGTCCTCTCCACAGCACTTATGTAGAGCCTTGTTGTGGCTCCAATTAGTGTTTTTCAGTTGGGCCAACACAGTAGATATCAGCCCAGATTGCATATTGATTCCAGTGTGGGTGATTTGAATAGCAACATTCACCACAGTGTCTTTTCTTTCTCAATGTCTTAAAAAAAAAAAAACATGTTAAGAGAGATCTACTTAAGTGAATGGTTACAAAACACATTCACTATTTCCTATTCATTATGATGGGTGGTACGTGCCTCAATAGTTAGTCAAGTGTCTTCAAGAGTTTATTTGAATCCAAAGCTCTATGAAGCCTTTGAAAAACAGCACACAACGAGCACCGCAGCGTTGCATTGTCTCCTTGACAACGGTGCAGGGATTGGATCTATTTTCTGTGGCGTGGCTCGGTTCTCTGCTGAGAGGAGCGCTGGTATGATTTGCAGTTTTATTTAAGCTGCAGCACTAAATAATACATATGATAATACATCTCTGCTATAAAAATGGTGTTTATTATTTATTTATTACACACACACACACACACTACCAACCGTCATGAGTTATTCTACGCACTTGCCATCCACTTGTTGACACGACAGCTAAAGCAAAAGCAAGGATATTTCTGACATTTAAAAAAGACTCAAGAGAAACAGGCACAGCCTCAGTCGTTTGCACACTGTTTATTGGCTTAGTCCTTTGTTGCAGACTTTTGTTTACCATTTAGAGGACTTAATTGTGGCGCCACGTGTTCGTGTGTGTGTTCGTGTGTGTGTTCGTGTGTGTGTGTGTGTGTGTGTGTGTGTGTGTGTGTGTGTGTGTGTGTTTGTATTCAGAACCACAGTTTTCCCAGGAAATAAGCGTCTTAGTTGGCAGCGTGACTCGGTTTGTTGAGGTTGAGTGCGTGTGTGTTTTTCGAAGTCAGAAAGCCTCAATGCCCATCGTGATAAGCCAAAGTGCATGTGTGTATGTGTGTGTTCCTGCACATGCGTGTGTGTGTGCGCTTGTGTGCGTATTTGTCTGTGTGTGTGAGGGCATTGAACCCACACCCCCGAGTGTATCTCCCCAACCCAGTGCCTCCCCCCTGAATTAGTCATCCCGTCACCTAGGGAACAACGACTTTAAGCTCATCTTTTTATTGTGATTTAGGAACTGGGTCCTTAATGCATTACAGTCAGACGCTATTTGGGCCCGCTTTGTCTCAGGGAGGGAGGAAGGGAGGGAGAGAGGTAGGGTGGGAGGGGGAGCGCACGAGAGAGAGAGAGAGAGAGAGAGCAGAGTGAGGGAGGTAGGGAAGGAAGGAAGGAAGGAAAGAGGGAATGGGAGAGAAAGGAGGGTAGGGAGGGATGGAGGGGAGAGAGAGAGAGCTGATATTGCACACCAGTCACAATTGCTACAGCTCTAGAAGCTACATGGACAGAGCCATCGATGGTGCAGTTCAAAGAGTCTAAATCCAGCCCCTCACCTCATTCAACTCCCAGACTAGTCAATCCGACGAAGTACGAAGAAATGGAATAAAAGAGAAGAGAGATGTGTAGGAGGAGAAGAAGTTGATGACATACCAGCTCTAGTGCAGTGTAGCTGAAGAGGATTGGCCTCTGGGCTGGTGGCTCTCCTGACTCTAGTGTTTGTGTGTGTGCGGGGGCGTGTGTGTGTGTGTGCAAGGCCTGCAGTATAAGAGATGTTGGACAGCTGGATTGATAGCAAAAAGACTGAGATTAGGAATTTGAATACTAGAATGGACATGAACCTTCTTATGATGGGATGAAGGTCAACCGTTTTGGTCAGACTGTTGACAATTCATGGTTTGCCAGTGCTGTGATAATTATTGTGTAAAATAATGAATTTGAAGAGTTTATCTGAACTGTATATTTGTTAGCTAGCCAGCCAGCCAGTCATTTGTCAAATGAACTGCCAATATTCCATTCAAACAATGCTTTCAATCCACTGGCTGAAATCAGTTGACAGGAGTGGGAAATGCAACAAGTACTGATATCATATAATAGCAGTACTCATATTAAGTTGATTACACTAGTTCTGCCGTCACCGCATTGACCCACTAGCTTTTGTAATGGAAATATCTAAATACTATTATTAATTAATGTACAATATTAATATGAATTACGGGAAAAACGTGTGTCTGGCAACAGACAAACAGAGAACACAGGTATAAATACAGTGGGGATATTGAGGAAGATGGGCAACACCTTAAGGGGGGTGGAAACAAGCACATAGACAAGTGAAACTGATCTGGGTGTGACAGTTATGTTACAGCTGTAACGGTTCTCTTGGTGTGAAGGAGAGTCGGACCAAGATGCAGCGTGTAGATTGCGATCCATGTTTTTAATAAACAAACATAACACGAATCTAAATACAAACACTACAAAAAACAATAAATGTAACGAAATCCGAAACAGCCTATACTTGAGTACACTAACACATAGACAGGAACAAGGACACTAAGGACAATCACCCACGAAACACTCAAAGAATATGGCTGCCTAAATATGGTTCCCAATCAGAGGCAACGATAAACACCTGCCTCTGATTGCGAACCACTCCAGACAGCCATAGACTTTGCTAGATACCTCCACTAAGCCACACACCCAATAACTAACAAAACCCCAAGACAAAACACACCACAATAAACCCATGTCACACCCGGCCTGACCAAATAAATAAAGACAAACACAAAATACTTCGACCAGGGAGTGACAACAGCCTTATTCTAAAACGGATTAAATCGTGTTTTACCATCAATCTACACACAATACACCATAATAACAAAGCAAAATCAGGTTTTTTGAAATTTTTGCAACTGTATTACAAATAAAAAAACGGAAATATCAAATTTACGTAAGTTCAGACCCTTTAATCAGTACTTTTCTTGATGCACCTTTGGCAGCGATTACAGCCTCGAGTCTTCTTTGGTATGACGCGACAAGAGTTTATCCCATTCTTCTGTGTAGATCCTCTCAAGCTCTGTCAGGTTGGTTGGGGAGCGTTGCTGTAAAGCTATTTTCAGTTCTTTAGAGATGTTTGAGTCTGGGCTCTAGCTGGGCCATTCAAGAATATTTAGAGACTTGTCCTGTGTTGTCTTGGCGGTGTGCTTAGGGTCGTTTTCCTTTTGGAAAACGACCCAGTCTGACATCCTGAGTGCACTGGAGCAGGTTTTCATCAAGTATCTCTGTACTTTGCTCCGTTCATCTTTCCCTCAATCCTGACTAGTCTCCCAGTCCCTGCCGCTGAAAAACATCCCCACAGCATGAGGCTACCACCACCATGATTATGTGATGTGCCTTTTACTGAGAAGTGGCTGATATCTGAACACTCTACCATAAAAACCTTATTGGTGGAGTGTTGCAGAGATGGTTGTCCTTCTGGAAGGTTCTCTCATCTCCACAGAGGAACTCTAGAGCTCTTTCAGAATAATCATTGGGTTCTTGGTCACCTCCCTGACCAAGGCCCTTCTGATCAGGCTGTTGATGTTATGGAATGTTGTCCCTTTCCTGTTCAATGGCTGTGCGAAGTTGCTGCATATTGGCGGGAACTGGAACATACTGTCGTACAAGTCGATTCAGTGCATCCCGAACATGCTCAATGCGTAACATGTTTGAGTATGCAGTCTATGGAAGAACTGAGACATTTTCAGCTACCTGGAGTTGTGTACAGATCCTTGTGACATGGGGCCGTTTATTATCATGCTAAAACTTGAGGTGATGGCGGCAGATGAATTGCACGAAAATGGGCCTCAGGATCTCATCATGGTGTCTTTGTGCATTGATATTGCCATCGATTTAAATGCAATTGTGTTCGTTTGTAGCTTATGCCTGCCCATACCAAAATCCCACCGCCACCATGGTGCACTCTAGTTCACAACGTTGACATCAGCAAACCGCTAGCCCACCGAACACCATACACGCTGTCTGCCAAAAAAAGACCACAGTTCTCCAGCGTGCCAGTGGACATCGAAGTTGAACATTTGCCCACTGAGACGGTTTCTGACAGTTTGTGCAGAAATTCTTCAGTTGTGCAAACCCACGGTTTCATCAGCTGTCCGGGTGGCTAGACAATCCCGCATGGATGTGAACATGGGATGTGGAGGTCCTAGGCTGGCATGGTTACATGTGTTCTGCAGTAATGAGGCAGGCTGCACGTATTGCCAAATTCTCTAAAATGATGTTGGAGGGGGCTTATGGTAGAGAAATTTTCTGGCAACAGCTCTAGTGGACATTCCTGCAGTCAGCATGCCAATCGCATGCTCCCTCAACTTGAGACATCTGTGGCATTGTGTTGTGTGACAACTGCATTTTATTGTAGCCTTTTATTGTCCCAAGCACAAGGTGCACCTGTATAATGATCATGTGGTTTAATCAGCTTCTTGATATGCCACACCTGTCAGGTGGATGGATTATTTTGGCAAAGGAGAAATGCTCACTAACAGGGATTTTAACAAATGTGTCATCTGGGATCATTTCAGCTCATGAAACATGGGACCAACACTTTACATGTTGACTTTTATATTTTCGTTCAGTATAATTCACATGTGAATGTGAACTTCCACGCAATCTTGACCAACACCTTGATCCCCCTTAACACCTCCCCCTCAGCTTGACCGTTGCCAGTTTGTTTTGCTTCGTCAAGCCTACCAGCGTTTTTTTTCCCCGTACCCCTCTAGTTCCTGTTTTCTATCTCTCCCCGGGTTTTGACCATTCTGCCTGCCTTGACCCTGAGCCTGCCTGTCGTTCTGTACTTGTCACAACACCCTGGATTACTGACTTCTGCCTGCCCTGAGCCTGAGCCTGACTACCATTCTGTACCTTTCAGACTCCGCTCTGGACTACTGACCTCTGTTGTCCGTAGCTTATGCCTGCCCATACCACAACCCCACCGCCACCTCTGTTGTCCGTAGCTTATGCCTGCCCATACCATAACCCCACCGCCACCTCTGTTGTCCGTAGCTTATGCCTGCCCATACCACAACCCCACCGCCACCTCTGTTGTCCGTAGCTTATGCCTGCCCATACCACAACCCCACCGCCACCTCTGTTGTCCGTAGCTTATGCCTGCCCATACCATAACCCCACCGCCACCTCTGTTGTCCGTAGCTTATGCCTGCCCATACCACAACCCCACCGCCACCTCTGTTGTCCGTAGCTTATGCCTGCCCATACCATAACCCCACCGCCACCTCTGTTGTCCGTAGCTTATGCCTGCCCATACCATAACCCCACCGCCACCTCTGTTGTCCGTAGCTTATGCCTGCCCATACCACAACCCCACCGCCACCTCTGTTGTCCGTAGCTTATGCCTGCCCATACCACAACCCCACCGCCACCTCTGTTGTCCGTAGCTTATGCCTGCCCATACCACAACCCCACCGCCACCTCTGTTGTCCGTAGCTTATGCCTGCCCATACCACAACCCCACCGCCACCTCTGTTGTCCGTAGCTTATGCCTGCCCATACCACAACCCCACCGCCACCTCTGTTGTCCATAGCTTATGCCTGCCCATACCACAACCCCACCGCCACCTCTGTTGTCCGTAGCTTATGCCTGCCCATACCACAACCCACCGCCACCTCTGTTGTCCGTAGCTTATGCCTGCCCATACCATAACCCCACCGCCACCTCTGTTGTCCGTAGCTTATGCCTGCCCATACCATAACCCCACCGCCACCTCTGTTGTCCGTAGCTTATGCCTGCCCATACCACAACCCCACCGCCACCTCTGTTGTCCGTAGCTTATGCCTGCCCATACCATAACCCCACCGCCACCTCTGTTGTCCGTAGCTTATGCCTGCCCATACCATAACCCCACCGCCACCTCTGTTGTCCGTAGCTTATGCCTGCCCATACCACAACCCCACCGCCACCTCTGTTGTCCGTAGCTTATGCCTGCCCATACCACAACCCCACCGCCACCTCTGTTGTCCGTAGCTTATGCCTGCCCATACCACAACCCCACCGCCACCTCTGTTGTCCGTAGCTTATGCCTGCCCATACCACAACCCCACCGCCACCTCTGTTGTCCGTAGCTTATGCCTGCCCATACCACAACCCCACCGCCACCTCTGTTGTCCGTAGCTTATGCCTGCCCATACCATAACCTCACCGCCACCTCTGTTGTCCGTAGCTTATGCCTGCCCATACCACAACCCCACCGCCACCTCTGTTGTCCGTAGCTTATGCCTGCCCATACCACAACCCCACCGCCACCTCTGTTGTCCGTAGCTTAACCCATACCATAACCCCACCGCCACCTCTGTTGTCCGTAGCTTATGCCTACCCATACCATAACCCCACCGCCACCTCTGTTGTCCCATGCCTGCCCATACCACAACCCCACCGCCACCTCTGTTGTCCGTAGCTTATGCCTGCCCATACCACAACCCCACCGCCACCTCTGTTGTCCGTAGCTTATGCCTGCCCATACCACAACCCCACCGCCACCTCTGTTGTCCGTAGCTTATGCCTGCCCATACCAACCCCACCGCCACCTCTGTTGTCCGTAGCTTATGCCTGCCCATACCCAACCCCACCGCCACCTCTGTTGTCCGTAGCTTATGCCTGCCCATACCACAACCCCACCGCCACCTCTGTTGTCCGTAGCTTATGCCTGCCCATACCACAACCCCACCGCCACCTCTGTTGTCCGTAGCTTATGCCTGCCCATACCACAACCCCACCGCCACCTCTGTTGTCCGTAGCTTATGCCTGCCCATACCACAACCCCACCGCCACCTCTGTTGTCCGTAGCTTATGCCTGCCCATGCTGTTGTCCAGCTTATGCCTGCCCATACCACAACCCCACCGCCACCTCTGTTGTCCGTAGCTTATGCCTGCCCATACCACAACCCCACCGCCACCTCTGTTGTCCGTAGCTTATGCCTGCCCATACCACAACCCCACCGCCACCTCAGTAGCTTATGCCTGCCCATACCACAACCCCACCGCCACCTCCCGTAGCTTACCACAACCCCACCGCCACCTCTGTTGTCCGTAGCTTATGCCTGCCCATACCACAACCCCACCGCCACCTCTGTTGTCCGTAGCTTATGCCTGCCCATACCACACCGCCACCTCTGTTGTCCGTAGCTTATGCCGCCCATACCATAACCCCACCGCCACCTCTGTTGTCCGTAGCTTATGCCTGCCCATACCACAACCCCACCGCCACCTCTGTTGTCCGTAGCTTATGCCTGCCCATACCACAACCCCACCGCCACCTCTGTTGTCCGTAGCTTATGCCTGCCCATACCACAACCCCACCGCCACCTCTGTTGTCCGTAGCTTATGCCTGCCCATACCACAACCCCACCGCCACCTCTGTTGTCCGTAGCTTATGCCTGCCCATACCACAACCCCACCGCCACCTCTGTTGTCCGTAGCTATGCCTGCCCATATGCCACCCATACCACAACCCCACCGCCACCTCTGTTGTCCGTAGCTTATGCCTGCCCATACCACAACCCCACCGCCACCTCTGTTGTCCGTAGCTTATGCCTGCCCATACCACAACCCCACCGCCACCTCTGTTGTCCGTAGCTTATGCCTGCCCATACCACAACCCCACCGCCACCTCTGTTGTCCGTAGCTTATGCCTGCCCATACCACAACCCCACCGCCACCTCTGTTGTCCGTAGCTTATGCCTGCCCATACCACAACCCCACCATAACCCCTCTGTTCACAGCGTTGACTTCAGAATACCGCTGAACACTTTCCGAGTGCACAGCCATCAGCCACTCATTTCTCCTGCTCACCAGCCTATCGTGCACAAGGCTACCAGAGGGAGTTGACACCACATTATTTAAACAAACACTAAGCTGCCATCTCTCCAGGAAGGAGGCCCATATGTCTTGCATCTCTCCCCCTCTTAAAGGGTGGGTGAAAGGGGAGAGAGGGGTGGTGCTGGGGCTGCACTTAGCAGGTTGTGTGTTGTATACTGTACTATTCCCTCGTCGAGTGTTCTCCCCCATTCGTGTTGACATGGAAATTTATCAGGATTCTGAGATTGTGTGTGTGTGTGTGTACAGGGTAGGGACAGACCCCCTGTCACTAACCCCCTGGACCCACGCTCCCAGCCCACCCTTCAACAAGTAAACGTCTAGTTGAAGGTCTTTTAATAGAACAGAGTGCTTCCGTTTGGGGTGACATAACTCAACGTCACCCTCTCCTCCACCTACCTCTCTCCCTCCTCCTTTCTTTCCTCACTTCCTGCCTCATCCCTCTATCCCGAGGCTCTGAATCCTGCTTAAACCCATCACTTTGGCTGGCATGAAGTCCATGAATTGTTCCAGAGAGCGAGGGAGAGGAGGTGTGTGATTTATCTTGTCTCCTTGCAAAGCTAGGGATTGGAGGCCGGGTGGGGTGGAGGAGGCAGGGGGTTTAGGCTGGCTGAAGGGGGGAAAAGAGAGACAGATCCTCGTTTACTTCTCTGGGCACTGCCCCCTGTGTGTAAAGGCCCCATTGAGCTTCCAAATAAAGCAATGAGTGCTGATTTAATCAGGAGTGCTCTAAGGTTGGGCATTTGACCTTTTCTGACTGTTCGAGTACTCACACTGGACAAAACATATGCCAACAGATCGCAACAATGCCTAATTTATCATAACCATTACAGATAACAAATCCTAATTGCTGAATTACCCCATAAATATTCAGTCAAAAAACGTTTAGAAAAACATGATGTAATAAATATAGCTGAATAAAATGGAAAATAATATTTTTCCAAAATGAAAACATTTTCTAATCTGAGGTGATGTGCATCTCGTGCCTTGAACTGTTATTCTCAAAGTGTGATCATTTGAAACGGGGCTCAATTTGGCGAAAAATCTGTTTGGTGAGTAGGCATATGCTTAATGATTATGACGAAAATACACTTTTTGTCTGTATCAAACTGTTTTTACAAATGTACAGTGTGGTACCTGTCAGTGTTTAGTGGGAGGTTATAGCCTGGGCTAACCAATTCTAAATGGATCTAGCAGTTAGCAAAGTAGAAAATAGATATCCCATCAGTTAGATACTCTTTTATAGCCATTTATTTCTGTAAGCCTAACAGGAGCTTGTGTGTGCCCTCAGAACGAGTGTGTGGAGGGAGTGGTCAGAATGCAATAGAGTGAATGAGACACAGAGGGGAAATGGTATTTACAGAGAAAAACAGTGTGATGCCTGGCTTGTTTTTTTTTTGTGCTCCGCAAATGCACAAATGGAACACTAGAGTCTAAGCAAATGAGTGTTGTCTTCAAGACAACATTTCCCTTGCCCAGTCGGTCAGCCACAAAGGACTTTCCATCAAATAGTTTTACAGTATTTACATTTTTTTGTTGTTTTAATCTCTGGTTAAAGAACAGGCTTTGACATCTATTCTAGTACTCAAGAAATCAATTACTCATTCCCATTACTAGAGTGCTGGTCCTCCCTCTTATTCATAATGCTTAAAAGGCATTGTTGAACCTAGATCAGCACTGCTACCCTGAGATGCTTTGTGAATATTTGTCTGCACACGTTAGTTGCTTATTTTTTATTTATTTTTATTTAACCTTTATTTAACTAGTCAAGTCAGTTAAGAACAAATCCTTATTTCCAGTGACGGCCTACACCGGCCAAACCCGGATGACGCTGTGCCAATTGTGCGCCACCCTATGGGACTCCCAATCACGGCCGGTTGTGATACAATCTGGATATTATAGTCAAGCTTAAGCTTGATCACAATAAGAGTTCCAATGAGTTATCACCTTCCATGCTTAGGTTTTGATAGCAGTGATTCAAAATCATGCTCTAAGGCATTCAGTACTGTACTGGGTAGTGTGAGTACTGTGGTATTGAGACAGCGTACGTGAGAATACCCACAATGTAGATTCCCAACTGCATGCAGGGAAGGGAGCCTTCATCAAATTAGAATTGAAGTGATTATGAGAGCCAAAATCAATAGTTATCTATCTTTCTCTCTCTCTCTTTCTCCCACCCACACACACTTGCATCTTTAGATAATTGTAATTATTTGTTTTGGCCGGACATGGCGTGTTGGCCCAGGTCCAGCTCGCTGTGTTTTGGGGTCGCAGAGAGAGACAGAGCCAGAGAGACAGGGAGAGACCGAGGCAGAAACAGACAGGACATACAGTGCCAGCCGCGTGGAGGGCCAGCAATTGAAAGGGCCTCTGGCCCACAGCCTTCTTTAGATAGTTGTAATTATTCGTTTGGCCGGACATGGCGTGTTGGCCCAGGTCCAGTTCACAGTAGTTTGGGGTCATAGAGAGAGACAGAGAGGCAGAAACAGACAGGACATACAGGGCCAGCCGAGCGGAGGGCCAGCATTTGGAAGGGTCTCTGGCCCACAGCCTCAGATGGGTCAGCTGCAATCAATCAATCAATCAATCAATCACATTTTATTTATATAGCCCTTCGTACATCAGCTGATATCTCAAAGTGCTGTACAGAAACCCAGCCTAAAACCCCAAACAGCAAGCAATGCAGGTGTAGAAGCACGGTGGCTAGGAAAAACTCCCTAGAAAGGCCAAAACCTAGGAAGAAACCTAGAGGGGAACCAGGCTATGTGGGGTGGCCAGTCCTCTTCTGGCTGTGCCGGGTGGAGATTATAACAGAACATGGCCAAGCTGCAGCACCTACAGAAAGTATACACTCCCTTTAATTTGTTTTTCACATTTTGTTGCGTTACAAAGTGGGATTGAAATAGATTGAATTGTATTTTTTTTGTGATTGATCTACAGAAAATTCTCCATAGCGTCAAAGTGAAAAGAAAGATATTGTTGTGCATGTCTGTAGTTTATGCCTTCCCATACCATAATCCCACCGCCACCATGGGGCACTCTGTTCACAAAGTTGACATCAGCAAACCGCTTGCTGACACGACGCCATACACATTGTCTACGGTGGTGGAGTGGGTTGGACGTACTGCCAAATTCTCTAAAACAACGTTGGAGGTGGCTTATGGTAGAGAAATTAAACATTAAAATGATACGGAAACAGCTCTGGTGGACATTCCTGCAGTCAGCATGCCAATTGCACGCTCCCTCAACTTGATACATCTGTGGTATTGTGTTGTGTGACAATACTGCACATTTTAGAGTGGCCTTTTATTGTCCCCAGCACAAGGTGCACCTGTGTAATAATCATGCTGTTTAATCAGCTTCTTGATAAGCCATGTGTGTCAGGTTGCATGGATTATCTTGGCGAAGGAGAAATGCTCACTAAGAGAGATGTAAACAAATTTGCACAGAACATTTTTGAGAAATAAGCTTTTTGTGCATATGGAACATTTCTGGGATCTTTTATTTCAGCTCATGAAACATGGGACCAGCACTTTACATGTTGCGTTTATATTTTTGTTCAGTGTAGATTAATGATATGCACTTAGTCCTGAACTGAGGATGCTTCAAAAAACAGGGATGGGACACTAATACATAAGCATTGTGTGGAATTGGATCAAGTCACCTAAACCAAACAATGGACGGAGGTCAAAGAAAACATTCAGAGAATTTCAGTGACTCTCTTGAAGCAAATTGTGTCAAACCCCCCAACTATCGAGAACAAACAGCATGATTCATCAACAGAAAACAAGAAAAAAGAAGGCCTGGCCTACCGTTTTTTTAACGAATTCAACTAAATAAGAGGACGCTACAACAACTTCAGGTAAGGTACTGTATTTATTGTCCCCGAGTAAGACCAGAGACAGATGAACAAGGGGACTTGTTGACCCGGGATAAGTAATAGCCAGCAACCCCTGGAAGGTATCCCCAATGGTGACCATTTGAACATTTCAATTAGTAGGACACATTCATTCAACATGTGTCATCCCCGGACTGCAGGGAATATGTCATCTTGTCAGTCAACTCTTGAACTCCCATAAATACAGATCATGGAAGGAACTCAACTCTTGAGGAAATAATGTTCTCTAATGCAGCAATTGAATCATTTCCTAGAGGCTTGGAGGGGATAATAAGACAGGATCAAGATCAGCCCGCTACATCTGCAGCAGCCAGGAGAGAAGGTTGTGTCACTGACCCGGGCCAGAGGACTAAGACGAAGAGGCTGAGCAGCCATGGGAAACTGGCCATGGAATTTCATAAGCGCAAACTAGTGAATTTAAAAGAAGAGCATGATATGAAGACGCAAATCCTTCATGTTGAGTTGGCTATGAAGGGAGGAGGAGAGAAACGCAACACGGCAACAGTACCAATGTTCTTCTGAAAACCAGCACCAGTTCAGGATTCAGAAATGTCCATTTGTGAATTAAGAACCTTTTTGTCACCAATCCATGGTTATTGTTTGCATCTATCACTTGAGCTATCCTTCTCACAACAAATAGTGATGCACCGATATTACATTTTTGGCCGATGCAGATATCCGGATATCCTTGACAAAAAAAAAACGATACCGATAACCGATATAAAACAATTTTGCAGCCTTTTAAGCATTCTAATACAGTTAAATAGTGAACACACACACCTGGATGCATCGATCTAAGGCACTGCATCTCAGTGCAAGAGGCATCACTGCAGCCCCTAGTTCGAATCCAGGCTGTATCACATCCGGCCATGATTGGGAGTCGCATAGGACGGCGCACAATTGGCCCAGCGTCGTGTGGGTTTGGCCGGGGTAGGCCGTCATTGGAAATAGGAATTTGTTCTTAACTGACTTGCCAAGTTAAGTAAAGGTTACATACACTACACTGACCAAAAAGTTATTTTGTTGGCATTTATGTATGTCCCCATTACCAGTAAAACATCATCAAAACCTATTTCTTTCACTTACTTGCTGTGCTGTTTCATTGTTAATTTGTTCAGTCGTTTCATTCTCACCCAGGATTTCATCATGCGTGTCAAGCAGTGAAGTTTCAGCTCCGTCCGAGGCCTCTTCTGTCGTGGGTCCTCTTCCTCTGTGCTCACTGTCACTGTGTCCGTTTCCATCTTGTCCATCTGTGTATGTAACATTTCACGTAAACCCTGTTTCTTGTCTGCCTCGAAGTAGCCGTCGTTGTGCAGTACATAGCATCGAGCATGGTGGCGAGCAGGCGTTTCAGTGCCGAGACAGAGGGTATCACGTCTGCTGCAGGCGCAGTTGATGAGCTTATTTCTCTCCAGTCAGTTGTTTGAATGGAGGTAGCTAGCGTGTTTACAAGTTTCAAACATGTTCTCAAATACCATTGAAAAGGTAGCAGTGGTAACACAACCGGAACATTCATGAGCATGCAATATGACTTTCCTCAGTACCAAATCCTCGACGACCCACTGTGCCGTCAGACTCAGCATGCTCATGGGGCTGACTTTGCTGGTCCAAATGTCAGTCGTGAAGCTAATAGCAGTGACGCAATTACTGTGTAACTCCGGTAGGGCAACATCTGTAAAATAGCGCACTTGGTAGTGTGTACCGGTGCTCGACTAATTTGGCGAAAGCCAACAACACCCACGACAGAGAACGGTTGATTGTCAAGGGAAATTAATTCCATTATCTTGGCGTTAACGGGTTTCGCCTTTGTCTTGCTGAAATGTCTTACTCTTTCAAATGACTGCTCGACTTGTTGACTGCTCGATCCACACAGCAGACATTGTGGGCTTCGTTAGGAATGCTGTGTTGCACGTGTAACGCTACACTTTATGTAGTGTCATTATGTAGTGTCATTACACTACATAAAGTGTGGCGTGTGTCAAAGCTGACGTGCATGACGGGAACATCTGGGTCATCATCATCTTCAATGTGAGGATCTAGGCAGCCATGCAGGTTCGAGTTCATTGTGAAGCACTGCATTTGCAATTATGACAATTCAGCATCTTGGTTGAAAGCACAATGTGTTTCTGAGAGACTGGAAACGACCCCATACACCAAACATACACTCCACTACACCTCTGGTACGGATATGAGCTTGGTTGTACTGTTGTTGCTCAGGTCCTATTGCATGAAGATAGGGGGTGAACAAGACGTTGGTATGTGCATACCCACTGTCACCGAGTATGATTCCACTCTGTTGTCCTCCTTCAAACTGAGCATCCGAAGAGGAGTTTTGGATAATCATTGAGTCATGAGTTGCACCTTTCCCGACGTGCAACAATGTTGGAGAACTGCAAATTTGGAGTGAACACACTTTGTACATTTATTGAGAACCAGTTTGTATGATTCCTGTACTCCTCCACATCTGCTGTAGAGGGACACTTGATGGGAATATGACATCCATCTATACAGCCAATGACTCCAGAGAAGTTCCCATATTCAGATAACTCTACCTTGCAGTTGGCTTGGGCAGCAGCGTCAGGGAAATTGATGCAATTGTCTTTCGTTTCAGACTTTGTGGATTATTCTGCATACAGTCGAGTAACTTAGATCACACAAATCTCCTGTTTCACGGTGGAAGGTTCCAGATGCCAAACACCTCAAGGTGATCAGTACTTGTAGGAAAGGAGGGATGAGCCTTTCCCCAAATCAAATCAAATCAAATGTTATTGGTCACAGACACATGGTTAGCAGATGTTATTGCGAGTGACGCGAAATGCTTGATGAAAGCCTTGGCTCAAGCAAACAAATGTCAGCAGCATTTTCTTTGTACATACGGAAACGGTCACAGAAATTGATTTGATCAAAATCAGTGGCTTGCTCCGGTCTATACTGTCCTTTTGTCGGGCCTTGGTGGTGATCTTTGATCATCATTGAAATAGTCCAGGTAATCCAGTTTCTCTCATTGCCAAGTTCATCCTGGGGGCCAACATCCATTAATCCTGTCTCTGACCAGGTTTAACTTAAGTCTTCTCTTAGATCTAGATTAAATCTAATCATCCTTCTGGAAATCTGACTATTTTAAACCTGAGAAATGCCATTTCAGTTAATCCAGTTTAAAAGTGCAATTTAGTCTAGGATTAGGTTTAATCTGTGTCCACGAAAACGGCCCAATAAAAGATATGGAATCTCCGTGACATACTAGGGGTTGACATGATTTTTGAATGACTACCCCGTCCTCTGTCCCCCATACATACATCATCTGTAAAGTCCCTCTGTCAAGTATTGAATTTCAAGCACAGATTCAGCTACAAAGGCCAGGGACCTTTTCGAAAGCTTCATAGGGAAGGGCGGTGATTGGAAGATGCGTAACAGTAACAAATCAGACATTGAATATATCTTTAAGCATTGTCGAGTTAACAATTATGCTTTGGATGATGTATACTATAAACCACCTAGAAACATCAAAGATAAAGTCGTCCTTCTGAACTGATGAGCTGCAGGACAGGAAAAAACTGCTTAGGGATGTCACCATAAGGCCATTGGTTATTTTAAAACAGCTACAATGTTGTTGATCCTGAGGATGGATCCACAACACTGTAGTGACTCCACAAATATGACCTTAATGATGAAGTGAAAAGAAGAATAAAAATATTCCATGCATCCTACATGCAACAACGCACTAAAGTAATACAGAAAGAAAAAACAAACACTTTTTTGGCCTAAATGCAACACCTTATGTTTGGGGCAAATCCGACACAACACATTACGGAGTAACTGCCTCCTTATTTTCAAGCATGGTGGCGATTGCAATATATGTGTGCAAAGCTCTTACTTATCCAGTAAGACTCACAGCTGTAGTCACTGCCAGCTGTAGTCACTGCCAGCTGTAGTCACTGCCAGCTGTAGTCACTGCCAGCTGTAGTCACTGCCACAGGTGTTTCTAAAGTGCATTGACTCATTGACTCAGGGGGGTGAAAACGTATCTAATCAAGGTACTGTATATTCGTGTTTTATTTTTCATTCATCTTTTTTTTAAAGTTGATTTTTTTTCCTCCACTTTGAGATTACAGAGTATTTTCTGTAAATCGTTGACCAAAAAAAAGACAATTAAACCTGTTTTAATCCCACTTTGTAACACAATAAAATGTTAAGAAATCCAAGTGGGCTGTAGACATTCGACAGGCACCGTATGTGGTTTAACTGGAGGTGTAGGACAGAGATAGGGTATAGAGATGTGGTTTATCTGGTGGTATAGTACAGAGATGTGGTTTAACTGGTGGTGTAGGACAGAGATAGGGTATAGAGATGTGGTTTAACGGGAGGTATAGTACAGAGATAGGGTATAGAGATATGGTTTAACGGGAGGTATAGTACAGAGATAGGGTATAGAGATGTGGAGGTATAGTACAGAGATAGGGTATAGAGATGTGGTTTAACGGGAGGTATAGTACAGAGATAGGGTATAGAGATGTGGTTTAACGGGAGGTATAGTACAGAGATAGGGTATAGAGATGTGGTTTAACGGGAGGTATAGTACAGAGATAGGGTATAGAGATGTGGTTTAACTGGAGGTATAGTACAGAGATAGGGTATAGAGATGTGGAGGTATAGTACAGAGATAGGGTATAGAGATGTGGTTTAACGGGAGGTATAGTACAGAGATAGGGTATAGAGATGTGGTTTAACTGGTGGTGTAGGACAGAGATAGGGTATAGAGATGTGGTTTAACTGGAGGTATAGTACAGAGATAGGGTATAGAGATGTGGTCTAACTGGAGGTATAGTACAGAGATAGGGTATAGAGATGTGGTCTAACTGGAGGTATAGTACAGAGATATGGTATAGAGATGTGGTCTAACTGGAGGTATAGTACAGAGATATGGTATAGAGATGTGGTCTAACTGGAGGTATAGTACAGAGATAGGGTATAGAGATGTGGTCTAACTGGAGGTATAGTACAGAGATAGGGTTTATTTATGTATAAAGGTACAGTACTCTCTGTGCCAATATGATACAATGAGAGGCTTTTAGTTTGTTGAAACATTGTTTACATACTGTAGCTTCTTTTGAAACAGTGTTCCCTCACACACACACACACATACACACATACACACACACTCACTCACACA